>NC_048279.1:37673676-37693676 GCF_009762535.1 Notolabrus celidotus
GCACTACAAATGTCAACAGTGTTTTGAGCGACTTGTTCTCCTTTAATTGCGTTTTAAACTATCCTCTCAGGTCGTATTTTCATCATCATCATCATCATCATGCTTTGTCCCGGTCGTCTCTTTTGTTTCCCTCACTGATTGTTCACAATCGCTGCGGTGTGAAGGTCATGGTTTTTACAATCAATTAAACAGATGATCCTGGCTATGACTCCTTTATTAGCACTTTAACAGGTTCAGTGAAAACACCGCCATGAAGGAACTAATGTCAGAGCGGCGTCCGCGTGAGGGGGTAAATAAATAACGTTTAAGACATCCCATCACGGAGAACATTACCCTGATCAAAGTCATAAAACCTGCATCAGATGGGACTTTTAATGTCTTTCACCAGGTGGGCGGGGCTCGCCGCTCAGGGGAGACATTCCTTTATTTATCACTCTCTTCATCACTCCATCCGTCTCTCTTCCTCACTGTCTGTCTGTCTCTGCCCGCGGCTGCCAGCTGGCAGCGGCTCTGTGGGCTCATCAATAAGTCTGACTGATTGGAGATTGATGACGCCGGCTAACAGAGAGGAACCTGTCTGTCTGACGGATTATCCTCCTATAGAGAGACACGCAGACAGACGGGGACACACACAGGTCTCTCACTCTGCTGCAGCCAGGTAGAAACACACTGAAGAGAGAGGATGGAGTCTTTGCTTTAAATCTTTGTGCTAAGCTAGGCTAAACATTCAGAAAGCTGACTCTTGGAAGAAAGCTATGCAGGTCAACCAAATATAAATGTTTGTGCATTTAAAACTCACATGTAACAGAGCTGAAATAACGCAATAAATTGAATTTGAGTCATTAAAGGAGCTATACAGGTCTTAAAGTGTACAACATACAACCAGCATCAACTTTAAACATGTTAAAGAAATGAGTGACAGTCATAAATGTCATGCAAATTAGATTTCTAATGTCACAAGAATAGTTTACATTTTTAGAGTCTGTAAATTTGCCTACAAAAGCAGATGTGAAGATAAAAGTGTTTACCTGTTAAACATGGTGCAGCAGCTTGTTAGCATGTGCTAACAGAGAGACTGAGACAGAGTGGGAACAAGCTAACCTAGTTTTGTAGATATTTGAAAAAGTCCATGGAGGGAATGTGACAGACTCCTTTCTGTGGTGTGATTTGGTACTGCTTTGGGGTTTTGACCAATCAGAAGCCTTCTATTATGTTCCATTACGTTGTGCTTTGATGCATTTCATTCTATCTAACATTCAAAGAGTTCATTTGCAAAAACATTTTAAAAAATTGTTTAAAAAAACATATTTTTTCTATTAATAGCTTTAAGTATTATCAATCAATTGAAGTTGGGTTGCTTTGACTAAGTCAAAATGACATTACTAATTAGAGGTATCTTAAAAATGTCTACTTTGCTACTGTGACACTTGAGTTTCCCCGTTGTGGGACGAGTAAAGGACTCTCTCATCTTATTAAAAACTTAGAATAAAGATAAATGTGTTTTTTGAGAATGTATAAAACAGAGGTATAAACAGAGATATGTTTTTGCAAATGAATTCTAACATTTAGACCACAGTGTCAACAGGTAGAGGGGGTGCATGACGGACTCCTTTCTTTGGAGTGATTTGGTACTGTTATGGGGTTTTGACCAATCAGAAGCCTTCTATTCCGTTCCATTCCATTGTGCTTTAATGCGTTCAGAACCATTCCATTCTGTCCCATTGAATTATAATGTTTTTACCACAGTGTCAACAGGCAGAGGGGGGAACGTGACAGACTCTTTTCTGCAGATTGATTTGATACGACCCATAGTTTCCCCTTTTGCCATGTAATTAACCATCATTGTTATGCAGATTTTGACCAATCAGAAGCCTTCTATTAGGGTTCCATTACATTGTGCTTCGATGCATTCCATTCCATTCCAATCCATTCCATTCCAGAGTTCCCATTGAACTCTTCATTTATACCACAGTGTCAACAGGCAGGGGTGGTAGGTGACAGACTCTTCTCTATGGAGTGATTTGGTGCTGTTATTGGGATTTTGACCAATCAGAAGCCTTCTATTCTGTTCCATTCCATTCTAACATTTATACCAAAGTGTCAAGAGGCAGAGGGGGAATGTGACGGACTCTTTTCTGCAGATTCATTTGATACGACCCCTAGTGTCCCTTTTTCCATCTTAATTAACTGTCATTGTTATGCAGGTTTTGACCAATCAGAAGCCTTCTATTAGGGTTCCATTCCATTGTGCTTTGATGCATTCCATTCCGTTTCATTCATTTCCATTCCATCCCATTGAATTCTAACATTTATACCACAGTGTCAACAGGCAGGGTGTTCGCGATGGACTCCTTTCTGTGGAGTGTTTTTTGATACTGCTATGGGGTTTCGACCAATCAGAAGCCTTCTACTACGTTCCATTCCATTCCATTCCATTCTATTCCATTATTAGGACCAATCAGAATCCAGTATTTAAACCCAGCCTGGATGGAACATATTAGCTTTGTGTTGTGTTCCTGCTGTCAGTGTGCTCAAACCTGTGCGTAGGCGTACTCACTCCCTTTGGAGGTCATGGTGGACTAACGGAGCCGGACTCAGACACATGACTGACGTCCATCACCTCCTCTGACTTTGGATGAGACAGTAAACAAAACGTCTGAATGTCAAACTTTATTTTTAACATCAAAGTTAACGTTCAAAAAAAAAAAAAGAGAAGGAAGCTGGCACTGAAAGTTTCCTCTGAGCCAAACGTCCCATCACACTGAAGATTCCTTTAACGCAGGAAAATCCATCACCTGCTGTTAGTGAGCGACCTGAGCCGACTGCTGAGTGTGTGTGAGTGAGTGTGTGTGAGTGTGTGTGTGTGTGTGTGTGTGTGAGTGTGTGTGAGTGTGTGTGTGTGTGTGTTGCAGTATGGCTAACAAAAGGCGCAGCAGAGAGCCATTAGGGAGAGAGAAGTTAACGAGCTCCATAAAGATGGAGGGAGGAAGTTATTGACTGCCATTTGTCTCTGTTGGTGTGTGTGGCAAAGTGTGTGTCACTCTGTCAAAGTGTGTGTACTTTGGTCTCATTGTGTGTCAGTGTGTGTGTGTGTGTGTGTGTGTGTGTGTGTGTGTGTGTGTGCGCGCTCTTTTGTCTGAGGGTAAACAAAGCCAGAGGTCGCGCTCGTCGACACACGGTAGAACAAGGTGTCGACAGGGTCCAGCTGTTCCTGTGTGTGTGTGTGTGTGTGTGTGTGTGTGTGTGTGTGTGTGTGAGTGTGTGTGTGTGTGTGTGTGTGTGTGTGTGTGTGTGTGTGTGTGTGTGTGTGATGTCACTCGGTCAGACTTTAACAGTGATGTCATGGTCACATGGTGCATAATCCAAAATACAGTGATGCGTTTAAGTGCCGTGCCAGCGCAGGAAAAGTGATAATTGTGCTTTTTAAAATGAATTTAAGGCAGAAATCTGTTCTGTCTTTACTCCCCTGAAGATTTAATTACATAAATTAACATTTCACCTGAGTAAATAATCCTTCATTAGAAACTTTTCTCTCTATTTATGTTGATAAATTCAACTCTGAGCGTGTGAGGCTGACCTGCCGTGCACCCGCCGACTAAAAGGCTCTCTAAGTTATGTGAGCAGTTAAATCAATTAATTGGAAGTGTACTGATTGAACACTGCCTCCGCTTTCTCTTTAATTAGCATCAAATTACAGAGTCGCTCTCAGGAAGCTTCCCATGAATTAAAAGTAACAGCAGTTTGTTTCCGGGGGAAACTCTGAGAGGAGAAGTTTGTTCTCTCTTTGTTTCAAGTGCAAATGACTTCTTCATGACGTTCAAACTTTCTGAGAGGACTCATCCTCACATGGAGGAAATTAGATTAAGGTTTGAAAAGGAGGATGAAATGTCTAGGGTTGATTATCAAACATTTTCTGAAATGTCATGAAAACTCGAGGGCATTTTACCCAAACTAACAGTTTGAAATATCTTGAATATTTTAAGGTATCTTGCTCCTGAAATTTATTGAAATTTATTGAAATTTCAGGACTTCTTTCCTCTTAAATTCACCAAAATATTTTCAAAAAATAAAAGAACATTTCAAGGCATCCTGCCAACAAGATTTACTGAGATGTCTTTAACATTTCCAGGTGTCTTACCCCTGAGACGTATTCGACATTTCATAAAATTTCTGGATATCTTTCCCCAGAAATTTACCAAAATATAATATTTCATAAATAATGCCCAAACATTTAAAAAAAAAATTAAGAAAATGTCAAGATATCTTGGTTCATTTCAAGAGATTTTGACTTTTGAATTTTACCAAAATATCTTGGAAAATTTCAGGATTATTGTCCCGAACTAACAGTTTGAAATATCTTGAATATTTTAAGGTATCTTGATCCTGAAGTTTATTTTAATTTATTGAAATTTCAGGAATTCTTTCCTCTTAAATTCACCAAAATATTTTCAAAAAAAAAAAAACATTTCAAGGCATACTGCCGACAAGATTTACTGAGATGTATTGAATATTTCCAGGTATCTTTACCCTGAAATTTACATAGAATATCTTAAAACTTTCATAAATATTGCCCAAACATTTTTTTTTTTTAAATTAAAGAAAATGTCAAGATATCTTGCTTCTGATATTTCCAGGACATTTCACGAGATTTTGACTTTGGAGTTTATCAAAATATCTTGGAAAATTTCAGGAATGTTGTCCCCCAAACTTTCTAAAATGTCTTCACAATTTTAAATCATCTTGTTCCAAAACTTCACTCAAATTTCAGGAAATGTTCAGGAAACATCTTGCCCCCAACATTTACAACATTAACTTTAAACCTTCAGGACATCTTGCTCCTGAAGTGTTCCCAGATTATGAGTTAACCACAGATTAAATCAAAGATTTCTAAAATTTCTAGAAAATATAAAGACATCTTGCTCACAATTTAAACACCAATATCAGGAAATTTTAGAACATCTGCTCCAAGATTTTCCCAAATTACTTGAAAACTTTTGCCTCAGAATTGTATTTGGACTTCTTTATAATTTGTGGACTTTTTGACCCTAAACTTTTCAGAAACTCCAGAACATTTGAGAAAATAATTTCAAAAATGTCAAGAAAATTCCAGACCCTTTAATTTTTCAATCTGAATCTTTATTCCCTGGAAGAAAATCTTTCTTTCAGACTGCAAAGAGGACTTCTGTTAATGGACAGTTAAAGCTGTACGACTGAATAATACATAATCATAAAAGTCTTTAAACTCTTCCTCACACACTCTATAAACTCACCTGTCTTCACATTTAACACTCTTTGATTATTGTCAGCCATGTTCTTTAAACTGCTCCCAACTCCACGCTCTTTGACGATATATGAAGATACATCTTTAACACCATGCACACGTTTTTATATCACTTATTCTATGACTCACTGCACTTATAAGTGTCAGAAATATGAACACCAAAAGTCTCTTGTGTCGTCTCTGGTTGCCAGATTTGAAAGAAGGAGGAGTTTGTGTGCAGAGAACACAGAAAGACGCCCTCTTTACACACACTTAGAAACACACACTTCAAGGGATTCCCCCTCAGCGGGGACAGGGAGTGTCTGGCTCTCTGTTGCAGCTCATCCATTGTTATCTTGTTCCTTCCTGTGTCTTCCCTGGGGTGGGGGTGGGGGGGCGCCGTTAACTGTCGGACCCCAGCAGCCCACATACTTCCTGAAAACAGCAGTCCATGACTTTGCAGGAAACGCTGACATCACATCCTGTCTCTCTCTCTCTCTGTGTGAAAATGTTGTAAAGATGATGGAGTTTGGATTCAAAGGAGAGGATGACACTCTTTCCAGGAAGTAGACGCGTCCTTTTACATCTTCATTGTTGTTTTTTGAATCAGCCGTTGATCCTCGCCGTGGTTACATCTCCAGCTTGGTTTCTCATCGGCAGCTGATTGGTCATAACCGCTGTGGTTCAGCCTCAGATGCATTACTGGAAGGCTTTTAAAGTCTGTGCTCAATGACACGCAGGGAAACACACGTGTCATAGTTTACAGACTTTTAACTCACGTGCATTTTAACACGATGTTTCCAGACTCACTCACTCTCAGTTTGATATCCCTCCTCTGAAGAAAGTCTTCATCCCTCTGCTCTCACTCTCAGTTGTTGGTTAACTTGTCCTACTTTGGACTAACTTTGTTCCCTGCGTCCCCACATCATTCGTCCTCCCGGCGTTGTGAGTCACAGCTGGCCCCGGCCATGTGGGGAACACACGGATAAGTGGCGCCTTCTGCTGTAGTTACTAAACCCTGAATACAAGATGGTCCAACTTTCTTATTTGGGTCAATACAGCTGTTTCAAGAGTTGGGACAAAACATCCTGAGTCATGGTGGAGCTGTTGTCCTGCACTTTTTGTGCTCCTCACTTCATCAAATATCTTGATGTTTCACTAAATGACCCTCTTGTACTTGATTACTGCATAACCTCTGTATCATGATGCTTTTGTCATCGAGGGTCATGTATCGGGTATCGCCATGCAATCACCACCCCTAGAAGTCAGTATCCAAAGACTTCTAGGATCTGTTCAAGGAGAAACATGACAGTGACTAAAATATAGACTGCTTCTGTTTCTGTAAAATACATTGGAGGAAGTAGGATTGTCTTAAATTGGGACTTTATGTGTTCAGCATTTCCAATAAGGCGCCCGCTGACGATTGCCTCCCTCATAGGCTACATCACGGCATGTCCTTGTTTATAAGGCACTTCTTAACTTGCTTCCCTCGTATTTATGTGATTATGTTCATTTAAAAAATACTGGAAGCTGCAGTCTCTGAAATGGTAACAAGAGTTTTAGGTCCTCTGCTCCTGCAGCCTGGAACCTGCATGCTGCAGGAGAGCCTGGGTCTGAGTGAGCTTGTCTCTTTAAAAGTTAAAGCAGACTGAAGTCATTTAAGGAAGATGCATCAGCTTGGAGACGCTTTGACTGATGACTTTTGTTCTGAAATTCATGATATGTCGTCATCTTTTAGAATTCTGTGTTTGTCTGTAACTTTGTTGGAGTGTGCTGCTGCTGAACTCGACCAGGACACACTTAGAAAACAGATTCTTCATCTCAATGTGGTTTTCCTGGTTAGAGCCAGACTGAACTAACTGGGGAAGAAGGCCAGCTCAGTCCTGGACCCTGTGGAGGTGGTGGCTGACAGGAGGATTATGTCCAAGCTGTCGTCTCTGATGGACATTTCTTTCCTATTTATATTCTTGTTAAATTCTTCTTCTTGTTTGCTGCTGGAACTCCATGAATTTCCCTGTTGTGGGACAAATAAAGGAGGATCTTATCTTATCTTTTATCTTATCTTAAATCCAATTAAATAAACAGAGCATCAGGAACAGATGGGTGACGTCACAGACACTACGTACATTTTCTTTGTACAGTCTATACTCATAACTAATAAACCACCTTGGTTTATTCTTCTCTGTGTTATCTGAGTAAGGTTTATAATGTTAGAAAACACCCGCTCTTTATGCAGGTGGGGTCTGTCTTTGGGGTCAGCTATAGTCCGGTATCAAAGATCAACAGAGTGGAATGGAATAGAAGGCTTCTGATTGGTCCAAACCTCATAACAGTGTCTACGTTTCCATGAGACTTTAATTCCTCTTTAATTCAGAATCATTATATAATAATTCATTCTGCTTTAAATTAACTCTGGTCGTTCTGAGCGTGCTCGTTCCCTTGTCCTGTCGCCATGACGCACATAATCCAAGATGTCCGCCCCCGAATCAAGCATTGGACTCGAGCTGAGACTATTTATTTAATATGAGCCTTAGAAGATGTGGAGGGATGTGTCAGTGGGCTGAGGTAGAGCAGCCGTGTCACTAATCGTTGGCTTTGATTCTCCAAAGTCCGGTCTTCCTCCTCCCTCCTCCGGTCCTCTCTCTCTCTTCTCCTCCTCAGCTGATGAAAGTGAAGCAGGATGTTTGTGTCCAGCTGCTTATTCTAAACTAGAATCAGAATCAAAGTGAAAGTTGTTCTTATTGTGTGGTCTTCCATGTTGGAACCCAAAATAAAAGAAGCAGGAACTGGACTCTGTTTTCTTCTGGTAGACGTAAATCCGTCACGCCCGCCCCTGTCCAATCAGAACCCTTCCCACCCCCCAGACCTTAAGAGGAATAAAGACCATTAAACAGGTTTTCCATGTAAACCTCAATTCAGAATTACTATTTCCATGGAAACATGAAGGAGAATACTTTAATTCAGAATTAAAAACATCATGTAATCGTGTCCACTATCAAATCACTCCACAGAATAGAGTCTGTCACATTCCACATTTGACTGTTTCCTAATAGCTATGAAGCCAGATTAGCTTGTTGCTGCTCTCTCTCAGTGTGTCTGTTAGCTAAGTCCTCCACCACTGCTGTCACTGAAGGTGCATTATGGTCAATGTAATCCTGAGAGGATCTTACAGCTTCAGAATCCAGATAAGAAATTGCACAAGTGCTTTTTTTCTGCACAAGTTGAATTTGTTTTCATCCCCATCTCATTGTGTAATGTTAAACAAACTGCAGCTAACACGTCGTCTGTTATTGGATGAAAACGTGACGCTGACAGAGGAGATCTGCTGCAGAGCGTCTCCAGGAGGAGAGACAAACCATCCTCAAATTAAAACAAACTGCTGACCTTTAGTGAGCCGGAGACAGAGAGGTGTGGCTGTATCTGATCTGCTTTGAATCTCTGCAGCTGACACACACACACACACACACACTTGAACACACACACTTGAACACACACGTGTATGTGTGTGTGCCCGTCAGACGCGCTCCTGCAGGTTGTGTTGGGGTTTAATGACTCTTCCCATGTGTACAGACACAGTTTGGCTTTCAGCTGCTTCTCACTTTTTTACTGCTACATCCTGCCTCTACGCCGCGAGTGTGTGTGAGAGTGTAATTTGTGTTCTTGTGTCAGCACTGCTTCGGTAAAATGTGTGTAGCTGCGGTTGTGTATATGTGTGTGTGTGTGTGTATCTTGTGCATGCAGGTGATTTATCTAAGTCAGTGCTTGCTCGGGCGACCACCACAGTTGAATCCTAATTCCCCTCTCTCTCGAACTCTCTCCTCCTCCCGTCAAAGAGCTGCTGTTCATTCAGAGTAAGGAAGGAAGGAACGCTGACCCTCCTTGTTTCCTTTCCTTTCAGTCCATCCTTCCTTCTGTCTGTCCTTTTCCTCCCCCCTCAGGTAGTTTCCTGTCTCTGAGGGCTTTCATGTGTTTGCAGATTTGCAGCAATGGACGCACATTAAGCAGAACTGTGCTGTTAGATTTGAGCCTTTGTGACACACACACACACACACACACACACACACACACACACACACACACACACACACACACACACACACACACACACACACACACACACACAATAGGGCAGTGTGTTTTCCTGCCCGCCATCCCTCATCCTCTTTTTGTTTCCATCTGACAAACAACTGCACAGTGAACCTTACACACAGTTTCATCCTAACACAAACACACACACACACAGACACACACACACACACACACACGTCCTCTCCTCTGCATCTGTCTGGTATTATTTATTCTGCTCGTATCATCGCTCATAAGTGATAAACTCAAACAGGAAGTTGCGGGGTGAGTGACGAGGAGACGAGGAATGTGGCGTCGTATTTTTCCTCTTTCTGCAGTCGTGTCATTCTTTCCATTTAAAGCTTGACTTGACTTCCCACCACACGTTCCCCACATTCCCACCCCCTTCATCCCTTCATCCCTTCATCCCTTCATCCCTTCATCCCTTCCTCTCCTCCAATCTGGGGTAGCGTCAAAGATCAGAGGCTTCCCTGATGAGGACGCAGAGATTCAGTTCAGACAAAGAGACCGAGTGACGAATCAGATCTGGTTCCAAAATAAAACTGGAGAACAAAATGAAGAAAACGTTTGACGTCCATCAGTTTCAACTTCTCCTCCTTAAAGTGGTCTAACCTCTTAAAGAGACAGTAACCTGAAATTAATTACAGTTACATAATGGTAAAGTGGCATGAGATGGAGTAAACAACAAATAATGTTTAAAAAATGTAACATCATGTTGTTATGGTAGTACATGTATACTGAGTAGTAGGCTGTGTATATTACACAGTACATAAGGTATATTGAATGGTAGATATAAATTGCATGGTACATCATGTACAAGGTACAGAAGGTAATGTATATAACACGACCGATAATTATATTGCAGGGTAGATAATGTGAAATACAGTGCAGACAATTTATATTGTTCATTGAATAATGTATATTAAGAACTAGATAATGTATATAACACAACAAATCATTATTGCAGGGTAGATAATGTAAAATGCAAGGAATACAACGCATATGGTCCATTAGATAATGTATATTAAAGAGTAAATAATGCAAATGCACAGTAGGTGTATGTATATCATACAACAGATCATTATATTGAAGGGTACATGATGTATATTGCACAGTTTACATCGTATATCAAATGGTAGTTCAAGTATTTCATAGTAGGTAATGTATATCACACAACATCATTAAACTGCAGGATACATAATGTATATATTGCACAGTAAATAAGATATATTGCAGGGTAGATAATGTATATATTGCACAGTAAATAAGATATATTGCAGGATACATAATGTATATATTGCACAGTAAATAAGATATATTGCAGGTTAGATAATGTATATATTGCACAGTAAATAAGATATATTGCAGGGTAGATAATGTATATATTGCACAGTAAATAAGATATATTGCAGGATACATAATGTATATATTGCACAGTAAATAAGATATATTGCAGGTTAGATAATGTATATATTGCACAGTAAATAAGATATATTGCAGGTTAGATAATGTATATATTGCACAGTAAATAAGATATATTGCAGGTTAGATAATGTATATATTGCACAGTAAATAAGATATATTGCAGGGTAGATAATGTATATATTGCACAGTAAATAAGATATATTGCAGGATACATAATGTATATATTGCACAGTAAATAAGATATATTGCAGGATACATAATGTATATATTGCACAGTAAATAAGATATATTGCAGGGTAGATAATGTATATATTGCACAGTAAATAAGATATATTGCAGGATACATAATGTATATATTGCACAGTAAATAAGATATATTGCAGGATAGATAATGTATGTCCAATGGGAGATGATGTATATTAATTAAATAATGTTCATAAAGGAGGAGATAATGCAAATTGTACAGTAGATAATGTATTTCATAGCAGGTAATATATATCACACGACATATAACTATATTGCATGGTAGATAATGTATACTGCACAGAAGGTAATGCATATAACACAACAGATATTTATATTGCAGGGTAGATAATGTATTTTATAATAGATAATGTATAAAACAGGACATTTAATTATATTGCAGGGTAGATAATGTATTTTGCACGGTACAAAAGGTATGCTGCAAAATAGATAATGTATGTTGCATGGTAGATAATGTAAAATGCAAGGCAGACAATATATTAATTTAATAATGTATATTAATAGTGGATAATGTATTTCATAGTAAGTAATGTATATCACACAATACACGTATAATTATACTGCAGGGTTGATAATGCATCTCACACTGTAGATAATGTATATCACACAAAGGTATTATATAATGGAAAATATACACATCTTTAGACGGTGCATTAAGATGTGTGTGTGGTATAATATGGGGTGTGTGTGGTGTGTGTAGTATATTATGGGGTGTGTGTAGTATATTATGGGGTGTGTGTGTAGTATATTATGGGGTGTGTGTGGTGTGTGTAGTATATTATGGGGTGTGTGTGGTGTGTGTAGCATATTATGGGGTGTGTGTAGTATATTATGGGGTGTGTGTGGTGTGTGTAGTATATTATGGTGTGTGTGTGGTGTGTGTAGCATATTATGGGGTGTGTGTAGTATATTATGGGGTGTGTGTGGTGTGTGTAGTATATTATGGTGTGTGTGTGGTGTGTGTAGTATATTATGGTGTGTGTGTGGTGTGTGTAGTATATTATGGGGTGTGTGTAGTATATTATGGGGTGTGTGTGGTGTGTGTAGCATATTATGGGGGGTGTGTAGCATATTATGGGGTGTGTGTGGTGTGTGTACTATATTATGGTGTGTGTGTGGTGTGTGTAGTATATTATGGTGTGTGTGTGGTGTGTGTAGTATATTATGGGGTGTGTGTAGTATATTATGGGGTGTGTGTGGTGTGTGTAGTATATTATTGGGGGTGTGTAGCATATTATGGGGTGTGTGTGGTGTGTGTAGTATATTATGGGGTGTGTGTAGTATATTATGGGGTGTGCGTAGTATATTATGGGGTCAGTGTGGTGTGTGTAGTATATTATGGGGTGTGCGTAGTATATTATGGGGTCAGTGTGGTGTGTGTAGTATATTATGGGGTGTGTGTAGTATATTATGGGGTGTGTGTAGTATATTATGGGGTGTGTGTGGTGTGTGTAGCATATTATGGGGTGTGTGTGGTGTGTGTAGTATATTATGGGGTGTGTGTGGTGTGTGTAGTATATTATGGGGTGTGTGGGGTGTGTGTAGTATATTATGGGGTGTGTGTAGTATATTATGGGGTGTGTGTGGTGTGTGTAGTATATTATGGGGTGTGTGTGGTGTGTGTAGTATATTATTGTGTGTGTGTGGTGTGTGTAGCATATTATGGGGTGTGTGTGGTACTTAATGAAACAGTATAAATGTCTGTAAATGTTATAAAGTGATGAAGTCAACAGATGACTCTCTCTGCAGTAAACACCGCGGGTCCCATCAGTGTATCTGTTTGTGTTTTCAGTTCCCGGCAGAGCCTCTCTGTCATTACAGCGTCTCTAGAACGACGCCGCTCGGTTAACCACAGCATTCCCCGTGACTCCGCCCACCACTCCACCCTGTTACCCCCACGCCCCCCTCTTTAACAAAACCACTGCTCCCAGTACCACAGACTCATTCTGCAGAAAAGCCAATCAACACATTCCTCAGTTACTTTTTTTTTCTGTTTGGATATATGAAGGGAGGAAAGAAGGAAGGAGGAGGGGAGGAAGATGAAAGGTGGGATGAGGAGAAAAACTATGGCGAGCTGGAGGAGGATAAGAAAACAGAGAGAGAGAAGCTAATGCAGTCTGATGTATTAATCACAGTCAGAGGTAATTGAGAGGCCGAGCGAGGAGCGAGCGAGTGAGCCGTCCTCCATCACTGTCTCATTCCCCCTCTCTTTGTAAATACAGCTACTGTACCGACTGAATATTAATGCCCCGATACACTGCCTGTGTGTGTGTGTGTGTGTGTGTGTGTGTGTGTGTGTGTGTGTGTGTGTGTGTGTGTGTAATGTGACTTATGGTGCAAGTGTCCTTACAAGAGTCCGTGTTGTTGTTCTTGTTGTTGGCATCAGTGTTGGCTCAGGGAAAGTGTGTGTTTGTGTGTTTCCTCTCTGGCTGACACTTTCACTTAGTTCATCTCAGTGATTGTTAAAGGAGCAGTTCAAACAAATGCTGTTGGCTGTTTTCCCAAGAGCCACGAGACAAGATGGACAACAGTTTTGTCTGCGTGTGCACGAAGTGTGTGATTAGAATAGCTTAGCATGGAGACTGGAGGAAAGGAGGAAATGTAACCCAACTCCATCCTGAGATATGAGTTTGATTTCCTCCAGAATAATCCTTTAAGTAAACGTACTTAAGTACCCGGCAACTGTTCCACTATCACACAATACTCCATCATTTCATTAGCTGACTGGATGTTGCTGTTTAATATTGCTGATGCATGAAACAGAGGCCAGGGTACCTTAAAACAGACACCAAATAGGGCTTGAACAGATGCTAATGGCACCTTAATACGGACAGTAATAGAGGTTTCATTGTTAGCATGTGAACCAAAAACAGAGTTGAAAATGTAAACCTCAAAACAGCCTGTTAAAGGTACCTTTGAAAAACCCTGTAAGGCTAAGTTAAAACATATGCAAGGGTACCTAAATACAGACATACAATGTGACTTCTTGGCAGCTACAAACAGAACATTTACAGAGGTACCAATGACACCTCAACCCATATCCTGAAGGGTTCCCTAAAACAGACAAGCCTACAAGGAAACCTTGAAAGAGAATACTGAAACAGATACAAAGGTACCTTAAAACAGACACTTAATGGGGACTTCCAATAGGCACAAAAGGAAATGCTTAAATGTCAATGACACTAAACCAAGGGTACCTTGAAACAGACTGGTAAAGGCACCTTACTGGAAGCTATGAGGAGATAATTGACATAGGTCAAAGGGTTCCCTAAAACGGGCAATAAATGGAACATCAAGACAATCCTATTCAGACAGCTTTGTATATGCAAGGGTACCTTGATACAAACACGAGTTGGGACCTCATTTCAGCTTCCAAAATAAGACGTATGACGTATGTAGACACCTCAACCCAAACCTTTCAAGGGTACCCTTAAACAGACAATAAAAGGATAAGACAGGTGAACAAGGAAACCTTGAAAGCGATTCCTGAATCAGATGTCAGGGTACCTTAAAAAAAACACTTAATGGGACCTTCCAACCTGCATGAAAGGAAAGCTTGAACAGATGCCAATTACACTAAACCAAGGGTACCTGGAAATGGAAACCTTGAAAGAGACAGATGAAGGCATCTTACATATATCTTCTAAGGCTTTAAGATATATATACAAGGGTACCTCAAAAGAGAGAGAATTGACATATGTTAAAGAGTTTCCTAAAACAGGCAATACAAGGAACCTTGAGGAAAGACTATAAGGAAACCTTTCTAAAGAGACTCCTTAAACAGTTATAGGGGTGGAATGGACACTAAATTAGACCTTATTACTGGCACAAATATATATGACACCTCAACCCAGACCATAAAGGGTACACTGACACAGACAATAAGTGGGAACTCAAACAGGCACATAATGAGACCTTTGTAGGAGATGCTGTTGGGTATCTTGAAACAGACAACAAGGACTCTGGAAACAGCTGCCAAAGGAACCAAGGGCTGCCTTAACATTGATATGAGAATAAACCTTAAAACAGCTGCTAAGTGTACCTTGAAACGGACATATTCAGAAATCTCAAAACAGTCACTAGAGGTTCCCTAAAACAGAAGATCAAGGGCACAAAATATTAAGAGATGCAACAGGAAACCTTGAGACGGATGCTGAGGGTACTAAGCTAAAGGGTTACCTTCAAACAGACGCCAAACAGACTCTACATCGAGCATATACTCAGATGAACATGAAGGTTAACGATATCAAACCAATTATCAAGGATGTTTCCTTCACTGTTGATAGAGTTAGGCTAGCAGTTTCCCCCTGCTTCCAGTGTTTGTGCTAAGCTAGGCTAATCACATTCTTTACGTCTCTCTTTTGTGGAATAACTTGAAGATATCTTCTGTTGTTGAAATGTTCCCTAGAATACCGGACTGTCTCTTTAACAGAGCAGTCCAACACACACACACACACACACACACACACACACACACACACACACACACACACACACACACACACACACACACACACACACAGGGAGAAGATAATTGGATAATAAGTTAGAGGACGTTGTGTCTGTTTATCGGTTTAATTTATTTCCCTGTAATTCATAAAGTGTTTCTCCTCTCTGTGTGACACGCCTCATTATTCTCTCCCACAGTAATCACTAAACACTCTGTAACATAGAGCAATAATGATAATACACAGCAGCCAATGTCTACAACATCATAAGCTCCTAACGCAGACTAAATCTCTCTCTGAGCCGCAGAGAGGCGGCGAGGACGACGAGGAGGAGCGCTGCGTCGCCTCAATGTTCAAAAGTCCAACCTGAATGAATCCATTACAACCAAATGACACACTTTACTTTTCAGGTGAGGCGCCGACAGAATGAACGGCCTCAAAGCAGAGAGTCACTCTGATATTAGCAGTGACTAACAGGAGCGGTCAGACCGAGTGTTTCTAATGTAAAATATGGAGATGTTTGAAGAGTGGAGCAGCCAGCAGCTTCTCTCTCAGACTGTGGGTTTAATTAAAGTCAGAGCAGAAGAAGAAGATACAGCTCCTCCTCCTCCTCCTCCTCCTCCTCCTCCTCCTCCTCCTCGTTGCTTAATTTGCTGCGGTCTGAGGCAGGAACATGTTTACTGCTCAGAAACAGGGAGCTGGGTTTTGTCAGCCGGTGGATAATTTAATAACTGTGTTTTTTAAAGGCAGAGACAAAGGAGAAGAAATAGGACGAGCTGATTCACTGCAAACACAAGAGTTCTAATTAAAGAGAGAGTCTGATTTTTCAGGGACTGGACACCAGGAATGCTAATTTACGTCAAAGTGTGCAGAGTGTGGGACAGCAGAGAGCCCACTCCTGCTCTCAGTATCACCTGAAGCACAGGGTCAGGATCACATAGGGACCTCTGGTGGTTTGTGGATCACGCCCTGATGTGGCGAGTAAGTGAAGTCTGGATTTACAGACATTTCTGATGCAAGTGATTTAGAGATGTGGAGATATCGATTTGAAACACAACACTGTGTTGTGCTCTCTTTAGATTCTGTATAAAAATGCAGCGCGGTGCAGCTCACGTTTGGCAGACTGCATGGCCTTAATGTGCACACATTAGAAGTAGTGTCGTAGTACTCAAGATCGGTCTAGGTCTCGAGACTAGTATCAAGACCATTTTTATAAGTTCTCGTCTCTGAATCAAAAGCAAGGCCTTGTCTTGGACTGGGCGGAGTACAAATTTTAAATCAAGACCCTAAATGTCTTGGTCTTGTCTTGGCCTTGCTCCCTAAATGTCTTGGCCCCTCCTAAAAGTCTTGGTCTTGTCTTCGCCCCCTAATTGTCTTGGTCTCGCCCCCTAAATGACTTGGCCCTTCCTAAAAGTCTTTGTCTTGTCTTAGCCTCGCCCCCTAAATGTCTTGGCCTCTCCTAAAAGTCTTGATCTTGTCTTGGCCTCACCCCCTAAATGTCTTGGCCCCTCCTAAAAGTCTTGATCTTGTCTTAGCCTCGCCCCCTAAATGTCTTGGCCTCTCCTAAAAGTCTTTGTCTTGTCTTAGCCTCGCCCCCTAAATGTCTTGGCCTCTCCTAAAAGTCTTGATCTTGTCTTGGTCTCGCCCCCTAAATGTCTTGGCCCCTCCTAAAAGTCTTGGTCTTGTCTTCGCCCCCTAATTGTCTTGGTCTTGACTCAGTCTCGACCCCTAAAGGTCTAGGCCTCGCCCTCTATATGTCTTTTCCTTGCCCCCTAATTGAATTGATCTTGTCTTGACCTCGATCCCTAAATTGTATTGGTCTTCTCTTGGCCTCGCCCCCTAAATGTCTTGGTCCCTTTTTTAAGTCTTGGTCCTGTCTTGGCCTCGGCCCCTAATTGTCTTAGTCTTGATTCAGTCTCGCCCCCTAAATGTCTTTGCCTCACCCCCTAATTGTCTTGGCCTTGTCTTGGCCACGACCCCTAATGGTCTTGGTCTTGTCTTGTCCACGACCCCTAATGGTCTTGGTCTTGACTCAGTCTCGCCCCCTAAATGTCTTTGCCTCACCCCCTAATTGTCTTGGCCTTGTCTTGGCCACGACCCCTAATGGTCATGGTCTTGTCTTGTCCACGACCCCTAATGGTCTTGGTCTTGACTCAGTCTCGCCCCCTAAATGTCTTTGCCTCACCCCCTAATTGTCTTGGCCTTGTCTTGGCCACGACCCCTAATGGTCTTGGCCTTGTCTTGTCCACGACCCCTAATGGTCTTGGTCTTGACTCAGTCTCGACCCCTAAATGTCTTGGCCCCTCCTAAAAGTCCTGGTCTTGTCTTGGTGCACTCTGGTTGCGGTCTTGTCTTGGTCTTGGTTTGTGCAGTCTTGACTACAACAGATGATCCTTGATGCCTGCTGCAGATGATTGATTCAGACCAGATTAAAAACACAGACGTCCTCCATGATTATTATAAATGATCTGAAGTAATCCAGAAAGAATTCATTCATTCATTCATTCATTCATTCATTCATTCATTCATTCATTCATTCATTCATTCATACCCAATAACTTCTAACAGTGTTGTCATTCCACCCCTTAGTCACCCCTTTAGCGAATGATTGTCGTACCTTTATTAAGAACACTCTGAAAACGTCACACTCTGTCTCTGAACTGGAACAGCTTCCATTCTAACCCGAGTCAAAAAGTAATATCCTGAAGTGAGACCTCTAAACTGTAATTCACGGTAACACAGAGACTGATTAGAGGAGCAAAAGCTTAACGCCGGGATCAAGAGTAAAATTAAGAAGCCATTAAAGTTCTGTCTCTGAAATAATGAGAGGAAACTCCACGCTGTGCTGGGTCAGTCCTCCAAACTGGTCCGACCTGGTCAGTCTGGTTCCTTAATCTTAAAAGGAGATCAGAATGATCTCCTCATGTTCGGGGACGACAGTGTCACCGCAGCTCAGGCACACTTAAAGTGGACAAATGAGACTCCAGTATCTTCCTTAATTACTCTCCATCTTATCACACAATCACCTCCCAATTAAGAGCCAGATCTCATCTGCTTTCCTCCTCTTTGAGGCGTCCTGCTGCATGTTAAACACGCTGCACATGGTCGGCTACACGGGGAGGGGGTAAGGTGGATCTGTGGATCCTGACAAACATACAATGACTCCTGTTAGTATACTGTGTTAAACTTCAGATCAGTCAGTGTAGGACTTTACCTCCTGTGTTTTTAATCTGGGTGTTATTCTAACCTACTTTTGGGACTAATTCAACTCAACTTTATTTATAATCACCTTTCATACATAAAAACATACAGCCCAAAGTGCTTCACAGAATAACACAGAGAAAACAACAGCAATGGTAAAATTATAAAAAGCATGATTATAAATAAAATACTTACTACTAAAATCAATACAGTCAAATTAATAAAATAAGGTAGAGTTAACAAGATCAGATGAACACAAGAAATAACAAATGTTAAAGCAATGATTAAAATAGGAAATTTATTTATGTAGCATCTTTCATACATACATGCATGCAGTCACAAAGAACAGAGACAGAAAGTAACAGAAATGTGTAAAATAATAAAAGACAAAATCATAAAAAATGTGTAAAATTAAAATAAAATAAATACAGTAAAATCAATGAAAGGAAGAAAAAATAAAAAAAAATTAAAAGTTAAAAAGATTAAATAAAATGACAATTCAATAAATAAGATAAATGAATGATAAAAAAAATCATAAAACTTGAATTAAAAAAAAAAAAAATATATATATATATATATATATATATATATATATATATATATATATTTCCCTCAAGGCTCGGTGCTCGGTCCCCTCCTTTTCATTCTGTCCATCCTCCCCCTTGGTCACATCATTCGCCATCATGGACTCCAATTTCACTGTTACGCCGACGACACCCAACTCTACCTTTCCACCAAAACAATCAGCGCTGCCTCTGTTTCCACCCTCACCACCTGCCTATCTGCAATAAAATCAATCCCTCCTCCCCTCCGCCCAGGACTTCAAGCTCTCCATAGACGGTCACTCAGTCACCCCCTCCCCTCAGATCAAGAACCTTGGTGTCATCTTCGATCAGACTCTCTCCTTCCAACCCCACATCCGTCACATCACCAAAACTGCCTTCTTTCACCTCCGTAACATCGCCCGCCTCCGTCCCCCTCTCTCCAGATCCGCTGCTGAAACCCTAATTCATGCTTTTATATCCTCACGACTCGACTACTGTAACAGCCTCCTGTATGGTCTTCCCTCCTCCCGTCTACAAAAACTACAATACGTACAGAACTCTGCTGCTCCGGCTACTCACCCACTCCCGCTCCAGAGACCACATCACCCCTGTCCTTCAACAGCTCCACTGGATCCCTCAATAACCTGGCCCCCCCATACCTCACTGACCTTCTCCAGTACTACCACCCCTCCCCCCGCCTCCGATCCTCTGACTCCAACCTCCTCACTCCCATCACTAAATCCAAGCACCGTACCTTGGGGGACCGGGCCT
>NC_048279.1:37698676-37703676 GCF_009762535.1 Notolabrus celidotus
GAGCAGAGAGTAGGAGCAACTGGTTTAGATTTCATGGTGCTGTTAGATTATTCGTCACCTCTGATGCAACATAGTGCTTCAATGGAGTCTTCGTCTGTCACCTTGGCCTGCTAACATTAACTCTAACAGGTTGCTTAAAACAGATATGAATTCAATCACTTCCTGCTACACAACTCGACTGAACGCCGGCTGCAAATAGAAACTCATCTTCTGCAAATACTCCTCAATAAGTCTGACGTCTGAAACAACGCAGGCTTTCATTTATCTATTACCTGAAGTGTGTGTGTGTGTGTGTGTCTGTGTGTGTGTGTGTGTGTGTGTGTTCATAATGTAGATGATTAAATGTGTCTGCTGCAGATGTGTAGAAAACAGCGTCCAGGTTTCCTCGTTCCTGCGAGCGCCCGTCTGAAGCGTCTGCGTCACGTTTTCCTTCCTGTGTCTGTTAAACAGTTCGACTTTATTTAGACGTCGTTTATTCCCACAGCAGAAGAAGAAGAAGAAGAAGAATCCTCGCTCGGTCCGTCAGCGTTTTGCTTCCCTCTATTGTTTCCAGACAATCGAGCCCGACCTGAGCGCGTCTCCTCCTCGCCGCCCCCCCTCCGTGTTCCTCCTGCTGTGACTATTTTTACTATTCACACACATTTATTGAAACACATGCACACACACGGAGGCTCACCTCCCTCAGGCGCCCACCTGCACACACACACACACACACACCTACACACACCTACACACACACACAGGAGGAGTCAGTGAGCCGCAGACGTCCTCAGAGCTGCTGTGATTTATGACCTCCATGTATGAGCGAGGGGGAATGATGCGTGCAGAGGAGGGAGATGGAAGTGAAGGAGAAACTTACAGCATGACTGAAGGCGTGTTCGCATCTTTAAACACACATGCATAGAAAACACACTGTTTTGATTTTGCTTAAAGGGTTATTCCGCGCGTCTGCTGGGCTGAGAATCCGTCACAGTGACTCCAAACAATCCTTCATGTGTTCACACGGATGTCACACGTCTGTTGTTGACATATTGTGACGGTTACTGAACCGGGAACACGTTTAAGTCCGTGTCATTAATCATCACGGGACGCGAGCAGAGGTGGGAACTAACTCGAGAGTGTATCTGCTCTCTCGTCTGGTACTGTGAAGAGATCCTTGTTCTTTACTCGGCTACAGGATGTAGGACAACAACAACAACAACAATGAGATGCTTTCAGGGTCTCCTAACACGTGCAGCTCATCCTGGATGTTTTGGAAAGTTTAGTGCATGTTTGAAATCGGGGCTGTACGGAAACATCGTCTGTTTTCTTGGGTGGGATTTTGTGGCTGTTCCTTCAAAATAAAAGCCTCTTTCTCTTTGACAAACAAAGATGAATCTCTGCAAAGATCATGATGTTTAGAGGAACAACCTGAAACCAGGACTTCAGGTGGACAGACTTTGCTCAATGTTGCAGCCATAATAATAATAATAATAATGCATTTTATTTAAAAGGGGCCTGTCTTAGCGCTCAGGGTCCCCGTACAGGGCAGAGTTTAAAAAAACTATATCAACATGAAGCTGATAAAATCAACAAGGCATGATACAGTGCAGTGAAGAGGTGTCATCAGAGTGAATATGACGCTTTAAAAAGATGTGATTTAAAAATGGAAAGAGAGTCGCTGTTATGGATGTCTGGTGGGAGGGAGGTCCAGAGGCGGGGGGGCAGACCGGCTGAAGGCTCTGGACCCTAGGTGGTCCAGCGGGCGGGTGGTGTAGTGAGGTGAATGGAAGAAGAAGACCTGAGTGAGCAGCTGGGTGTGTTGATGTGCAGAAGATCAGAGAGGTGTGGAGGAGCGAGGTGATGGAGGGCCTTAAAGGTGAGGAGCAGGAGTGGAGCTGCAGCAGAGTTCTGGACCAGTTGGAGTTTATGGATGGATTTGAGAGGGAGACCAAAGAGGAGGGAGTTACAGTAATCAATGCGTGAAGTGACCAGGGTGTGAATGAGTATGGCGGTGCTGTTGGGTGTGAGGGACGGGCGGAGGTGGATTGAAATGATAGTGTCCTGTCGAGGATTTAAAGCCTGTTGCACGGTTGTAGATGCACATGAAGCGTCCTGCTTGAATGCACCAACAACTTTAGTTTTCCTGTTTCCATTAGGATCCTAAATGCATGAAAAGCAGGCGACATGTGTGAATCTCTGCAGGAGAGTTATTTGAAGCTGGTTTTGCACGAGTAGAAAATGTGTCATTAAGTGTTTCTTGGATTATCTGTTTTAAAGATGTCCTCAATCAGTCGGATTTCTGCAGCTTTTCAAACTAGAAAGGTTGATAATCATCATGTGAGGGGATTGTGGGTAATGTAGTCCTGTAAATAAAGTTTGTGGTGGAACATTGTGGAAGCTGCAGCAGTGACTGTATCACACACACACACACACACACACACACATACACACACACACACACACACACACACACACACGTGAAAGCACAAAGCAGTGCAGTGTGGGTAAAAGCTGCAGCTGATTGAGTCTTCTGTTCACTGAACTCTCCTCACTCTCCTCGCCCTTCAAAAATCTCACCGTCTGTGAACTAAAACTCGCAAGAGATGGATGAAATACCCTGTCATCCCTTTTTGAAGTGTGTGTGAGTGTGTGTGAGAGAGAGTGTGTGTGTGTGTGTATGTGTGTGTGTGAGAGAGAGAGAGAGTGTGTGAATGTGATGGACAGAGGGGAAAGTAAAGACAAAGAAGAAGAAATGTAAAGGCCCACTCGCTCACACACATCACCCCCTCCTTCTGCAGACTCCGGCCTGTGAATACAAACTGCTGTGTGTGTGAGTGTGTGTGTGTGAGTGTGTGTGTGTGTGTGTGTCAGTGTTAATTTGATCGGACAGAAAGATTGGCAGAATAACTTCAGACCACAGACCTGAATCTTCCCCTCCCTCCTCTTTAAATATGAATCTCTATAATCTCAATCCTGCGAATAGTTTCATGTTTTATTTTATTCAAACTTCCTCCGTCTGCCTCCGCCTGTTCTCAACTCTTCCTCCACGAGCTCTCAGAGTTCCTCCTCCTCCTCCTCCTTCAGGGTGTTTCACAGGAAGTCTCCAGCTCCCTCGTTTCCTTAATGACGGAGTATTTGATCTCTGGAGGACACAGTGTCCTTGTTTTTCTTTAACAGGTCCAGGTATCTCTTTAAAGTGCGTCAGGATGAAGTTCTTTCAGAGTCCCTTGGTGCTGTGTAGATAAACCTCCGGGTCCAGAGCGCTGTGGGAAGACTGATTGATAGATACAGTGAAACTGAGACTCTTAAGGGCTGTGCTGCTTGGGGAGTAGCTTCTATCTTTGCCAGGATCATGTCCTAACTTTGAAGGGGACTCTCAGATGACATCTTTGTAGGAGGAAGCTTTATGAGTACAGCAACAAGATTATGGAGTCCACCAAAAACTGATTTCAGTCAGGACCACTGTTGTCAAAGTAATGAATTATCTGCACGCAGTAACTTACATTTGGGCGGTTTGGCTCTGTTCTGGGAGCTCCCTGCTCTTCTACATGCCTACGTCATCAAAGCCTGAGGTGGGGAGAGCACACCTCCCCTCTCTTTCATGTGCACATGTGAAAAGTGAAGACAGGAAGAGCAGCAGCAAAGACGCCAGGGGTACAGAATAGAACAAGCATGCTTTGTTTGAGGTGTGGAAAGCACACCTCCCCTCTCTTTCATGTGCATACATCAGAAACAAAGGCAGGGAGAGCAGCAGGAATGATCCCTGGGTTGCAGAACAGAGGAAGCATGCCTTGTCTGAGGTTAGGAGAGCACACCTCTCTCTTTTCATGAGCATATATGAAAACACAAGGCAGGGAGAGCAACAGCAAAGACCCCTGAGGTACAGAACAGAGCAACCATGCTTTGTTTGAGGTGGGGAGAGCACACCTCTCCTCTCTTTCCTGTGCATACATCAAAAACAAAGGCAGGGAGAGACGCAGCAAAGACCCCTGAGGTACAGAACACAGTCAGCATGCTTTGTTTGAGGTGGGAAGAGCACACCTCTCTTCTTTTTCGTGTGCATCCATAAAAAGCCAAGGCAGGGAGAGCAGCAGCAAAGATCCCTGCATTGCAGAACAGAGGAAGCATGCTTTGCCTGAGTTTGGCAGAGTACACCCCTCTCTTTTCATGAGCATATATGAAAACCCAAGGCGGGAGAGCAGCAGCAAAGACTCTGAGGTACAAAGCAGAGCAAGCATCAGTGATAGTACATATGAGCCTGGTAAATCAGACACAGCAGGAAGGAGGAGCTGGTGTGGAGGATGATTGTAAATCAGTTTGAAGCAGCATAATTTGCTGATGCTCTGTAGGCCGAGCTTGAGTTTATCGCCTGACCTGACGCTCAGCTCAGACTCGATGTTGTAAAGAATAATCGATGACTTGATTCTGTTTTCACTCCCTGAATCGACCTCTCTTAAGATCTTCCTTAAAATCTAAACCGTCCTCTGTAAATGTGTCTCATGTTTCTGTAGCCTCCCTTTCAGCCCCTGACCCCTTTGTTTACACAAACCACTGAGTTAATGAAGGTGTGCTCTGGCTGCCTCATAATGAGAGTCTGAATCACTTAACGGGAAGTTCATGAGCGTGAAGCGAGAGCTCCAGTTTCTCTAAAACAACCTGATTTTAATCACGTTCTGAAGCCTGAGCTGACCCCTCTCTGCAGAACGTCCCTGAATCCTCTCCCTCCTTTCTGATCTGACGTCTCGGAGCTAAAATTAGGAGGAGAACAGATTCACGCTGCAGATTTTCAGCGTCACAACTTCACACCAAAACTGAAAACCTGACTTTCTTTTGTTTCCTCCTCTCTCTCTCTCTCTCTCTCTCTCTCTCTCTCTCTCTCTCTCTTCCACGTTGAAGCTGGACGACAGCCGAGCAAATCAAAACCAAATCTCCTCGCTCACATCTCTCCCTCTCCGTCTTCATGCATCACTCGATCTTTCTCTCTTTCTCTCTTTCATCCTCCCTCGCTCCGTCCTGGA
>NC_048279.1:37706176-37751176 GCF_009762535.1 Notolabrus celidotus
TCCCAAAACAAACGGACACAAACATTGAATTGACTGATTAATTTACATTAATAAACAGTCTGAACTTTGGGGAAACTTCCAACACTTAATGTACATCTGTCAGCTTCTAACATGAGATGTGTTTACATGGAGCATCAGTCTGAGACAGAGGCCTGGTTCTAGTTTCTGCTGTTTGTTGTTCAGATCAGTGTCCATGTAAACACTCCATCTGATCCTTCCCTCTTAAAGTAAAATGATTCTGTGAACGTCTGCCTCGTGATTTAACGTGTTCCACTTTCAGTGGAACTGGAATGGATAGATGCATCTCAGGAAGGAGGAAGCTGTAGACCGTATCGTCTCTATCTGACGTCCTGTGTGCAGAATGTTTAAATCTTTCAACAAACTTTTCACAAATCTGTAGTTTTAAATATCAGACAGATTCAGATGTGATGTTTTTTTGAGGTTTGAAGAGAAGTCTTAATTTAAAGGCTGAGTTTAAAAATAATCCTGTGTGCACACACAGTCCTGTCTCATATTTACACTGCAGGTTAAAACAGGACGTGCATTTCTTTATGTATTCATGTCTTCATGATCTAACTCTGGACACACTCACAGACATGTTTTGCATATGTTCTCTGTGACCGGTCTCTCTGATGGAAACTCATTTCCCTCTGCGGCTCTGGATTTGAATTCACGTGGAATCTTTACATGGAAACACAGAGCTGAGCTTTGTGCCTCGCTCCGCCGCCTCTGCTGCTGCCATCTGATCGGCGTACAGAATCCAACTCTGCATCAGTCTGAGCGTTTACAGCTTTATTAGAGTGATATGACGATGAAGGAAGGAGGAGGAGGTGTGTGCATGCTTTATTGGAGCTCTGTGGAACTTTATCTGAGATCTGAGAGCACAAAGTGGACACAGGAGAGGATCTGATGTTGGGTTTAAGGTCTCACTCCTTATGAAGGGATGAATCCAACACAAGACAAACTGTGGCTGCAGCTGATGTTCTGCACATGTATGTGTGTGAGCATCAACACACACACACACACACACACACACCTGCTCAGCTGAGTGCAGCTCAGGCTGTTTTCTCCTACAGAGTCAATCACTGCCTGCAGCGTCGTACTCTCAACCTCCACTCTGATAAAAACACACACAAGTGGAAAGTGCTGTTTTGGCTGCAGGGCAGTGTTTTCTGTTGCACCACTACATGATCCACACACACACACACACACACACACACACACATGCTTATGTAAACATACACATATAAACACACACACACACACACACACACACACACACACAAAGTCATGCTTCTATGTTCTTCTCTCTTCGTCCTGACGCTCCTCAGAGGCCGCTCTGACTCGTGTTTAAATCTGGATTCATGTTTTTATTCCTCTATGATGGATATTCTTCTTAATTCTTAAATGCACCAACACACGTCCTGATGTTCTGGATCAGATCTCAGGTCAGGATTACACCGCTCCCGAGGCCCGGGATTAGAAAGAGAGTTCTTCCTCTCTGTGATAATCCGGCTCTGGAAGGGGGGGCGGAGTTTGCAGTTTGTAACTTTTGCACAAACTCAAAGACGCTCGGAGGAAACTATAATTCAGGACAAACACGAAGATTTAAAAACACAGACTAAAGGACTAAAGGCGGCACAGCTGCAGCCGGACATCTGGCGTGAAATCACTGAGTGTGTAAATGTGCAACAAAAGGCTTATTATATCACCGCTCTGTGTGTTCTACTAAACTAATGTGTTGTTTGGGATTATTGGGATGCCATGCATGACTGTTTCAGAGCTCCTCTGACAGATGCAGCCTCGGCAGAGTCCGACTGATGTGGTAGGGAAGTAGAAGAACGGAGACGTAGATATTAGTAGTGAGGTCCTTCATCCTTCAGTGTGAACGTCTCAGAGCTGAGACTCTGTGTTCACCTCCTCCTAGGACACCGATGTCGCTCCGCTGCAGGATGGATATAAGTGTGAAGGCGTGATGATGGTGGCGATTGTTTAAAAGCTGGACTGCGTGCAGATGTTGCATGAGACAGAAGAGAGGCACTGAGAGATTATCAGCTGAGTAAGAACCCAAACAATCTGAAGAGAGAGTCAAAGATTAAGACAACGTGATCGTGTATCCAGGACAGGAGGAACTCTCTGCAGCTCACACGTGATCCTTTGTGTTTGGTGTCTTCACTCCTTGCAGATTAACTTGCATGCAGAAACTGAGGAGTGATGAGATAATCAGTGTCGTAGTCGCAAGACCGAGACCAAGACATTTAGTGATCAAGTCTGAGGAAGGACGGAGACAAGACAAAGACGAGAGTGCAAACATTCAAAATTCAAGTTTGTGTTTGAATAAAATCAATCAGTCTTTATTTGTATCGCGTCAAATCACAACAAACATTATCTGAAGACGCTTTAACAAACAGAGCCGGTCTAGACCACTCTATGTCAAATTATGAACAGAGACCCAACACCAAGACAGGATCAGACTCAGTCTGACCCCACCTTAATCCACCATGAGTATTACACCTCACAGTATTTAGCTAGTTACAGTGGAGAGGACAAACTTCCTTTAACAGGCAGAAACCTCCAGCAGGACCAGACTCATGTTAGACACACATCTGCTGAGACCGTGTTGGAGAGAGGGATAGAGGGAGATGAAGAGAGAGAGAGAGGTGATAGTGATGAGACGAGTCCAGCACGTCTGTATCAGGAGGACGTCTACGGCAGCTCAGAGGAACCTACGAGACAAGGGAGCTCAGGGACTCCAGAAAGGTCTATGGTTAGTAACTTTAATGGGACAGGAAGAGTTAAAGTGAGAAAGAAAAAAGCATAAAATATTGCACCAATTTCTTGAAACGTGTAAAAGAAAATAACCGTCTTGACCGGTCTCGATTCAAAATCTTGAGTCCGTAAAAAAAGGTGGCCCTGAGACCAAAAACTATCTGGACTACTTCTAGAGATAACGTGGCTCAGCGGTAGAGTCGGTCGTCTCTCGATCAGAAGGTCGGGGTTCTTAGCGTCCACATGCCGAAGCGTCCTTGGGCAAGATGCCTAACCCCATAGCGCCAAATGCATGTGGTTGCTGCAGAGGTGTAGCTCTGGTACAGGTGTAGTGGTGGCGTTGGCAGAGCTGAGGCAGAGACCTCCAGACTTCCTGCAGCTTCAATCGAGCGCCTGAACGAGAGGAAGTCAGCTGGTTGTAAGAAGGAGGAGTGACGTCAGTGCAGCGTCTCTCGGTTCATCCTCTAGAAGAAGCTTCGTTTGTCTCCAGTCTTATTTTTTAGTTAAGTCTTTTTATTCAGATGATTGAATGACGTTTCAACCGTTCAGATTTACGCTCACGTGCACAGATTCTGCAGAAAACCTGAGTTTAGAGTTCACAGTGACGCCCTTTATCTCTGACCTGTGCTTCTTTTTCTCGAGCCAGATCAAGCAATCAAACTCGGACGATGTTGAAGTTGTAACTGGACATATTTAAGAATATTTACAAAGCTCATAAACACTGAATGAATCCCTCAGACTCACCGTGAGCTCAGTTTAATGTGCAGCAGCTGCTAACAAAGCAAGTTCAGAGTAAAGATCAGAAATGAGAAGAAGAAGAAGAAGAAGATGGTGACTCCTCCGGTGGATAATATAAGATGCAGTGTAATCTGTGCTGCTCTTATAGGAATGTAAAGTCTCTCTCTCTCCCTCTCTCTCTCTCCCTCCGTCTATTTTCCACTCCTCATTCATCCTGCGCTCAGATTCAGCACAGTTGTGTCGAATTATCTCTGGCAGCCGCTCTTCACGTGGGCCGAGAGTGTGTGAGTGTGTGTGTGTTGCTTAAGCAGTGTGTGTGCATGCATACTTGATAAGGACAGACTTTTATAAGCATGCACAATGCAGCCTCACACACTCTTATCTCCCACAGAGGGAGGTAATGAGGATCTCGCACACACGCAGACACACACTCTCTCACACACACACACACACACACACACCGAACACACACACACACACTCTCAGTTATCTCCCTCTCCGTGTCTCGGCTGACAAACAGCCAGCGAGGCGTCGTGCGTTTCTCCTCTCGCTGGTTTTTAATCATCTCTGAACAATGTGGCCCGGTGAACACGCCTCCTCCTCCTGCTCCTCTATCGCCTCCTGCATGGAGACGAGGAGCAGCAGCAGCAGGAGGAGGAGGAGGACCACGCTCGGCCTGCTTATCTTTTACGGACTGACAGACTTTCAGCTGCCACCTCCTGCAGGAGAGCGAGGAGCAGCGGCCGCCTTATCGGTCTCAGACTCAAGCTGGTGTCCTCCTCCTCCTCCTGCAGGGAGACGAGGAGCAGAATCAGCAGGATGAGACACTTGGCCTGCATATCTCACTGAACCGACGGCTCATGCATCGAAACCTCCTGCAGGAGGCCGAGGAGCAGCAGCAGCAGGAGGCCTTATCTGTCTTTACTGACAGCTCTTCTGCTGCCACCTCCTGCAGAAGGACAAGGAGCAGCGGCCGCCTTATCAGTCTCAGACCCAAGCTTGTGTCCTCCTCCTCCTACTGCAGGGAGATGAGGAGCAGAATCAGCAGGATGAGACACTTGGCATGCATATCTCTCTGAACCAAAGGCTCATGCATTGAAACCTCATGCAGGAGGATGAGGAGCAGCATCAGGAGGAGGAGTTCTTATCTGTCTTTACTGACAGTTCTTCTGCTGCCACCTCCTGCAGGAGTACGAGGAGCAGCAGCCTCCTCTTTAAGTCCTTAAGGAGGCCAGGTCTTCTTATCAAGCCTCCCCTATGAGATGGAGGAGCAGGATCAGGAGGATGCCTTCCTTTCTTACCTCTTCCAAGCTGCAGCAGACCTCCTGTTACTCCTCCATCACCTCCTGCAGGAGGCCAAGTATCAGTCTCAGGATCAGGATCAGGATCTTGACCCCCTCCTGCAGCACGAAGAGGAGCCAGAGGAGGCCCGTGCTTTGATCCATCTGACACCACAGCTGGTCTCCTCCTGCTCCTCGTGCACTGAAAGAACCACATCAGGAGGAGGGACCCTTCCCCCCTTCCCCCTTCCCCCTTCCTCTTCCTCGTGCTCCCCTTTCACCTCCTGCAGGGGGACGAAGCACAGGAGCTCGGTCAAAGCCTCGTCTGTCTCCTTCTCTACTTTCACGCCGTGCAGAAAGGAGGGCCGGTCCTTTTCATCTGTCTGACATCACAGCCGGCCTCCGTCTGCTCCTCGTGCACCTCCACCCTCCTGCAGGAGGACGCTTCTCATCTCTCTGAAATCAAAGCTGCTTTTCGGAGGCCAGGTTCAGTTCCTCCTCCTCCTCCTCCTTGGTGCTGTTTCTCATTTCTGCTCCACCTTGCTTTCATCACCTCCCTCCTTCCTCTTCGAATCGCTCTCTAGCTCTTGTTTTAATCATCCTGCTTCTCCTTCTGCTGGACTTTTGTGTTCCCTTTCTCTCTGCTCCGTCTGCACCTCCTCTTCACACTGGAGCAGAACGCCACACACAGCTCCTGTTTGAGATTACATCTTTGCAGTAAACTGAATCAAAGTTGCGTCCGTCCTCTTCTGCAGCCGTCTCACCCAAACTCTGCTTTGTGCTCCACTTAGAGCCTCTTTAATTCTGCCTTTCTGCATGATGGATTCTGCAGCATATTCATGGCCTCTGTGTTCCCCTCAGCGATGATAATGAAGGTCAGTTACTATGGATTCAAGGAAAAATGGTTCATCACGCCTCCTTGTTTTACATAAAAGTGCGTGTGTGCAGCGCTTTGCCCGCAGACGGCTGAGCGTCCGCCGGCGAAGGAGCGATCTCAAACTTCAGTCAAAGTGCAGCATTAACAGTTTGCTGCAGAGGAAGGCAGCGGCCGTGATGAGACGTTTTTCCTTGAATTCTTAATTACCGACCTTCATCGTTGTTACAGTGCGTCCAATAAACACACCTCGTGTCCGTTATTTAAGTTTGGAGGGTTAAAAGAGGGAATATTAACAGCTTCTAATGGAGGACAGTATGCAAATGAGGCTGCGTAACCTCCACTTTAAGATCATTAAATGTGTTTAAAGTTTAAAACTTTCTCCTCTCCTCGTTGGAGCAGCACAAAGTGGGAGCAGGAGTCAGAGCCGAATTATTAAAATCAGTGAGAACCTTTACAGAGTAAAATGTTGACGCAGAAACCTCTGACTTCGGTGGGTGGCTTGTTTTAAGCACATTGCAGTTTCTGACCGCTGACCTTCTTTTCAGGGATTTATTCGACTTTAAGTCTGACTTCAAGTGTTTTTAAGTTTCCAGAGTGGAACCAGTTCTTTCTTTTGTAAAGTCACGGCCTTGTTGAAGAAAACGATCACAATAACCACAAAGAGATCTTTTAGAAACGCCGACATCACCCTCTCATATCTGTGTTCAAGAGTCTGTTTGACCCAAAGACCCAACATCAAGACCGGATCAGATCCAGTCCCCTCTTCCAGACAGGACTCAGTCTGATCTCATCTTAATCCACCATGAGCAGAGCACTTTGCAGCATTTAGCAAGTTACAGTGGCAAGGACAAACTTCCTTTAACAGGCAGAAACCTCCAGCAGGACCAGACTCATGTTAGACACACATCTGCTGAGACCGTGTTGGAGAGAGGGATAGAGGGAGATGAAGAGAGAGAGAGAGATGATAGTGGGGAGACGGATAGTAGTAGTTGTAGCAGCTGGAGTCTGGACCACGTCCACAGCAGCAGAGATCCAGAGGAACCTACGAGACAAGGGAGCTCAGGGACTCCAGAAAGGTCTAAGAAAAGAGAGAAGAGAGGGAGACCAGAAGAAAGAAAAAGAGGAGAAGAAATGGGGAAGGAAAGGATAGAAGGAAAGGACGGGGTGAGAAAAGGAGACATAAAGGATGAAGAAAGAAAGAAAGAACGGAGAGAGAAAGAAAGAAAAAAAGAAATTAGAAAAGAGAGAAGTGAAGAAAGAACTAAAGGAAGAAAGTAAAGAGGAATGAAAGGAAAAAGGAATAAAAGAAAGAAAGAAAGCAGAAAGAAAAAGAGGAGAATAAATGGTGAAGGGAAGGACAGAAAAGGATGGGATGAGAAAAGGAGACATAAAGGATGAGAAAAGAAAGGAATGAATGAAGGAATGAAAGAAAGAAAAAAAGAATGAAAGAAAGAAAGAAAGAAAGAAAGAAAGAAAGAAAGAAAGAAAGAAAGAAAGAAAGAAAGGATGAATAACAGACCCCAAAAAAGGAATCTCCAGCAGAGATCCAGAGGAACCTACGAGACAAGGGAGCTCAGGGACTCCAGAAAGGTCTATGGTTTATATCATTTTATATTACTCTCCTCCTTTTTGCAGTTTTCTTCTTGTTCCTCTTCTTTTTAAATTTAATCTTCTGATGAGGAAACCTGACCTCCTCTCTGCAACGTGTGGCGTTCAAGTGATAGTGTAAAAATCCGGTACTTCCCGGCCGTGTCTTTAACGTGTGTTTGCATGCACAGGAGTAAACCTGAACATGAGATGATACCGTTTCTTCACGTGTGTTTCAAAGAGGGAAAGAAACGTTTTGTTTGTGTTTGTAAACTCTACGCTCGTCCTTCCTGATGTATTCCAGGCGTCTCTTGTGGCGCTGGATCTTAAACGGTTCTCAAGTTGAACCACCTCTGAACCAGGACTAGGACCAACTCTTGAAGAAGCTGTTAGGAGGTGTTTCAGGATAAATGAGCTGATGTAGAGTTTGTCTGCGTCCACTCGTCCTGATGTTGAACAGTGAATAAAACTGAATCAGGTCATTTCAGAGCAGACTGAATTATTGATCACATCTGGTCCTTCTCAGATCGGATTACTCTCCCTCAGAACGTCGTGTTTTTACACCTTTGTGTTTCTAATCAGGTCAAAACTTCTCCAGTTCAAACCTCCCTGCACTCGTGCTGCGTCCTTATCCATCAAAGGTGGAGTCAGTTTATATATCGTGGATGCTCAGACCTTAAGAGCCGTGCAGTGTGAAAAAAAATCACCTGCAGCGGCGGAGGGGCAAGGAGGCGAGGAGGCAAGGAGCGAGGAGTTGAGGCCTGCTGGCTCTGTCGGGTTCGGGTTTCTGGATGTTGGCTGGTCTTTATATTCCTCCCCTCTGATCTGCTCCACTTTCCCATGGTGCAACCTGCTGAGATGGCACTTCTATTTCCAGCAAACAAACACACACACACACACACACACACACACACACACAAACACAGAAAAAAGGCAGAATAAACAGGGATTCTGCAGCGTGTGTGTGTGTGTGTGTGTGTGTGTGTGTGTGTGTTGGAGGTGACAGACAGGCAGGAGTGGATTTGATCCGCTTCATTTCTCCTTTCATGTATATATAGAAGTGATTTATGTCGTAATGCTCACACAGCAAACGGCACAGGAAGTGTTTATTAATAACTGACACGTATTTAACGGCGAGCAGCTGCAGGGTGGACGCTCAGGTAGCGTTCGTTGGGCACATTGAAATGCTCTCTTTGTGTTGTATCTGTGTTGGGGTTCCTGCGTGGATCCATCACAGAGAACCACTTCTGTCTCTTTTAATATCAACACGCCGGAGTCGACGTCGCTCTCTCTCTTTAACACGGCCCGGCGTTTCCAAAGCAAACCGCAGCATGGCGGTGTTTTTATATTTGCTGGTCCTGCGGTCCCGCTAAGACTCGGTCTAACAGGTATTCCAGCAGATTTCAGCGTGTAGCTCAACATTTTAGAAATACACATTTGAATGCTGTGCAAACAAAACACACATGCAGGAAACACACAGATGGAGAGGCTCATGGACTCGTCCGTCTTTCTGCAGCATCTCATTGAAAAAAAAATGGCCCCAAAAAATAAGTTGTGCTCCAGAATCTGTCCCTTCAGAGCCGTAGATTTACACTGATCCGCTGCAGCAGGTGGAGTTGATGAAGTGTGAGGATGTGAGAGACTCTGATCACTTCACTTCAGTCTTTTCTCCACACTGAGCCGAGGAGTTTGAGAACTGAGCTGACTCTTTTTCACTGTTTCATCACAGACAAAGCCCTAAATGACCTCCGACCTCCTCAAACGCCACTCCCCATCTCGCCACCTCAGATCCTCAGATGCAAACCTTCGCCATCACTTCCCCAACTCTCTGGAGCTCCCTCCCTCCAACTCTGACTCTCTTCTCTCTCTAAGAGATGAACTCAAAACCTACCTCTTCAAAAAAGCCTACAACACATGACTTGTACTCCCTCCTCACCTCTGACCTCTCCTTCCATATCATATACCTTTATCTGTTTATGTTATAATGTTACAATGTCATTTATCAGACGCTTTTATCCAAAGTGACGTACATACAAGAACAAGAACACAAGCAAAGATCTAGACAAGAGGAAACAAGATCAGAGGAACAAAGAGCTTCAAGTCCATTTGGGTGCAGGTACTGCCGAGCAGTGTAAAGGCAATGCACAAAGTAAATAAGGAACATCTACAATGAAGCAACTAAACCATTTAAGACCTTCATTATCATCATCATTATTATCCTACTTTTATTTATTGATTTATTTTTATTTTGTTATTTATTTATTCATTTTATTTATACATATATATTTTTTTTACTTGTTTATATTTTATATTTTATTTGTTTTTTTATAATTTTTTTTCTCCATATAAGACGCAATTCAGTACTTAGGAAAGTGTCTATAAGTCTAATCAATTATTAGGATTATTAGGATTATTAATAGAGCTTGTTGCTTTCAGTAGAGGTTCTTCCCTGACGGTTAAAGGACTTCTTGGCGCTCTAAATCAACACCAAACCAAACCTTGTCACATTTTCAGGAGATATTCACTCAGACTTTAAATGTGTGGTTTCCAAAGAAGGGAACAAACCCAACTGTTTCCTAATTCTCATGTTTCTTGGATCAGAGTTTTGTATGATTCATTATCAGACTTTTAAGACCCTGTGATGATGTGAGAGCTGTGTGTGCAGAACAGTATCCCATGGTAGGAGATGAGTGCGTTGGTAATGGAGTAACAATGAGTCTCTTTAAGGTGTTTTAGATCAGGAGTGAAAGTGTTACCTGCAAGGAAAACATGTGTGTGACTATAACAGGCTGAAAGGTGACTCTTGAGTTCTCCAGCTTTTAAGATTTGATGCTGTTTCTTATCTTCAATGAAAGCAGAGTGAACCCACGCTGGTTTTCGACTCTTGGTTCCACATAAAACAAGACGTTGCTCAGAGGTCCGTTGAGTCTTCCAGTCAGGAATCTAAGAGACGCCACACTCTGCTGTTTTTGGGAAAACCCAAGCAGAAGGTGAGCGAGCATCGATTCCCTGAAAAAGGAAAAATCGACGGACCCGCCGAGGTTACGTAACGCCTCAAAAACAGGAGCGCTGACCTTTCTGACAGCTCCGGTTTTTGGGATTCTGCTGAGAACAAAAGAGGGGGAAGTGTGAGCGTCCTCAGATGTGCTGAGAGTCCGGTTATTTTGGAGCTGTTGAATGTGTTGGAGAGGAGCCTGTCGCCTGGAGCGCAGAGGAGCCGGGCTTCTGATGCCTCAGCAGCACATTGTGTCCACACAGTTTAAAGGACAGCTCCGCAGAGGTTTCACTTTGGAGCTGTTTCCATCAGGCGGACGTTGTAGCTGTGCAGCATGAAGGCAGAAATAGACGATTGTGACCGCTTTAGTCAAATCTGCAAAATGCTCTCCATGCAAACTGGAGAGGGAGCGGCGTTTTGAATAACCAGCGATGACGGGAAGGGTCCATTTATAAAATAATAAAACAGAGCGATGGTTGTTTTTGTTTTCAGCGAATCAGAAGCTGCTGAAAGACATTTCAGATAGAGGCGTCAAAGCGGCGCTCAGACCCAGAACCCATCTCTGCTGGTTTGACTGGTTCAGGGGCCCTGACAGCACCCTGTTTCCATGGTGACTGAGTATCTCCCCAGCCAGGGATGCTGCTCTTTATCAGCCCGGGCCGGTCAGGTGTGTGTGTGTGTGTGTGATTGAAATGTTTGACCGTGCATTGTGTGCGTTTCTGTGTGTGTGCCTTTGAGTGAGGACACAGATTGTTTGGCAGCACTATTTGCACATTGTGTGTGTGTGTGTGTGTGTGTGTGTGTGTGTGTGTGTGTGTGTGTGTGTGTGTGGCGTCCCTTCAGCGCTATAGGGAGGCTAATTGTATTTTAATTACAAAACCATCAAACACACGAGTAAGACAGCTACCTTCCACCCTCAGAAATACACACACACACACACACACACACACAGCAAACAGAGCAGAGTGTGTGTTCAGCCTGCTACAGCGGCGTGAAGCTCGGGGGAACAGGGAACGAGAACATTTCATGAGTGTAAATTCTGATGCAGCTGAATCCACTTTGCAGTATTTAGCAAGTTACAGTGGCAAGGACAAACTTCCTTTAACAGGCAGAAACCTCCAGCAGGACCAGACTCATGTTAGACACACATCTGAATCTGAGACCGTGTTGGAGAGAGGGATAGAGGGAGATGAAGAGAGAGAGAGGTGATAGTGGGGAGACGGATAGTAGTAGTTGTAGCAGCTGGAGTCTGGACCACGTCCACAGCAGCAGAGATCCAGAGGAACCTACGAGACAAGGGAGCTCAGGGACTCCAGAAAGGTCTAAGAAAAGAGAGAAGAGAGGGAGACCAGAAGAAAGAAAAAGAGGAGAAGAAATGGTGAAGGAAAGGATAGAAGGAAAGGAGGGGAGAGAAATGGAGACATAAAGGATGAAGAAACATGAAAAGAACAAAGAGAGAAAGAAAGGAAGAAATGGAAAAAGGAATAAAAGAAAGAAAGAAGGAAAGAGAGATAGAGAAACAGAATGAAAGTATAAAAGAATGAATGAAAGGGAAAAGGAATGAAAGAAAGAAGTATAGAAAAGAAAGGAGACATAAAGGATGAAGAAACATTGAGAGAACAAGAGAGAAAGAAAAAAACAAAAGAGTGAAATAAAGAAGAAATGAAAGCAAGAAAGAAAGAAAGAAAGAAAGAAAGAAAGAAAGAAAGAAAGAAAGAAAGAAAGAAAGAAAGAAAGAAAGAAAGGATGAATAACAGACCCAAAAAAGAGATCCAGAGGAACCTACGAGACAAGGGAGCTCAGGGACTCCAGAAAGGTCTATGGTTAGTAACTTTAATGGGACAGGAAGAGTTAAAGTGAGAGACAGGCAGAGAGAGGAGAGAGAGGGAAAGACAGGATCCCAGTGTGTCAGTCTAAGCCTATAGCAGCATAACTAAGACCTGGTCCAAGCCTGATCCAGCTCTAACTATAAGCTTTATCAAAAAGGAAAGTTTGAAGCCTACTCTTAAAAGTAGAGAGGGTGTCTGCCTCCCGGACCCTGACTGGGAGATGATTCCAAAGGAGAGCCTTAAAGACTGAACTGCTCTCTGCAGGATTACAGGCAGGGGTCAAGTTTTCATGCACACTTAAACGCAGGCTGGATATGTAAATGCACTGCACTTATAAAGCACTTATCAAGTCCTCTGACCACTCAGAGGGCTTTTACACTACATGTCACACTCACCCGTTCACACTCTGATAGAAGAGGCTGCAACACAGAGTGCACAGATGTACTGATCACACTCTCATGGGGATGCTCTATGGGAGAAACTCGGGGTTCAGTGTCTTAAACATGATTTGCATGTTTTACTTTTTGTCTTTGAAGCATTTTTTTATTTTGAGTGTATTTGCATCATGGATGATCTCATCTGGTGTTAGCATGATGCATCCCTGCAGAGACAACCAGCTCTTGCATATCAGTGTGTTGTGGAGTTGCAGGCGCCCCCTTCAGGCCCGTACCTGCACTGATGGATTAAAGATCCTGTGACGTCTGAGTCTTATGACGACCTCTCTTACTGACGACTGTACGTTGAGTTCTTGGATGCAGCATGTCGTCGCTGAAGGAAAGAGAACATTCTGTTCTGGTCTCTGTTTTTGAAATGAAAGCTGACAGACGGGATGAGACGATGGTTTACAGCAGGATGAAATAAGAGCAGATCTTAGCGATGACATGAAGGTTGACCAAATCAAATCAGTGTGTTTGAGACTGTCAACGTCTCTAAATGACTTCTTTAAAGTTATTTTGAAAGTCTTGATTCTTCTCTAATCAGACTCATTATTAATGAAAGCACCTGGTATGTTAAATTTAACTGAAGAGCTTTTAATAACCCGCTCTCTTCTTCTCTCCACGCAGCTCCCCCACCGCCGAGTGACCTTCTCCACAGCCAATCAGGCGCAGGACCTGCAGGACGCGTCCCAGCACAGCTACTACGACAGCGGCCTGGAGGAGTCGGAGACGCCCAGCTCCAAGTCGTCGTCGGGGCCTCGGATCGGGCCCCTGGCGCTGCCGGAGGACCACTACGAGCGGACCACGCCCGACGGCAGCATCGGCGAGATGGAGCACCCGGAGAACGGTAAGACCAGGTGGAGTTTCCCCTCCCTCTTCTTCTCCTCCTCCTCCATCATCTACGCACACACACACACACACACACAGGCCGACACACCGCTACCTCTCACACCCTGATTTCATTACCGTGTGTCAAAATGCGGCGTGTCAGCAGGAACTTGGTTTCCCTAATCAGACTCCCACAATCCCCCGCGCTGTGTATACCTTCGTTAAAGAGGTGTGCGACCTCACAGCAGCACAACACAATCAATATGCAACATAATCAACTCCCACGGCTTAACGAATTAACATCCCAATTATGTAAATCATACTCCGTCCGAGCCTCCATCAGCTCCACTTATAGATCCACGGAGGGAGGGAACCGAATAAACGCCCTCCTTAGCGTCTGATCAGCCTGTCATCATCACGTTAGCATGTTGATCTGATGCGTCCGCCCTGTTTATCCCTGACAGGACGGACGCTCTGTAAACACTGGTTATCAGAACGCTCAGAGACATGTAGCCTTTATAATCCTTCATCTGCATCAAGTCTCACCTGGTCATGGTGTTTCCCAGAATCCCCTGGGTGTGCTTTGTTAGCATATAGCACTTAGACTGAGTAGGGTATGCTATAAGATGCTAATGATGCTGCACAATGAAACATGAGTTTTGATTTGTTTTTGACGTATTTGCACAGAACTTTGGACATTTGGGAAACACAACCATACTTTTTGCACCATGTGGTAAACAAAAGTCTTGTTGGGTCAACTTTAGCCATTTTTGTAGCTAATAGTTAGCTTATCTTGGTGTTAGCCGGTTGCATTTCTGCTCATGTTGAAACTGAATGATGCTAAATGAAGACAGTGAATAATGTCAGCTGTGTCGGTGCAGCTTTGTGTTCTTCCTTTGATAGTTTGAAGCTCGTTCAGTGAGACAGACGTTAACTGGAGATTTGAGATTTGTTATTTAAAAGGATCGTGCATATTAATGAACACTTCTGTAAATATGCCAGAGTTAGCCAAAAGGCTAGTTTACATCCCTTGCCAGATGTTAAAAAGGTTCCCTAAAAAGATCAAGATTAAACAAAGATAAACTAGAGTAAAATAAAATCAGAATAAGAAGGTGGATATTGAGCCTGTTAACGCAGGGTGACCATACCTCCAGGTTTGAATGGCACCATCCCATTTTTACGCTGATGACATCCAGCTGTATGTGTCTTTTAGGCCTGATGACACAGACAAGCTGATAGTTTTGCTTGATTGTCTGACTGCCATTAAGGACTGGATGTCTGACAACTTCCTGCAGCTAAACGCTGACAAGACAGAGGTCCTTATTGTTGGTTCCGATACTATAGCTTCCAGGGTTGCTCAGTGTATTGGTTCCCTCTCCTCTGCTGTCCAGTCTAAACTCAGAAATCTTGGAGTTATATTCGATCAGTCCATGTACTTTGATCACCACATAAAACAGTTGTCCCGGTTATGCTTCTTCCATTTACGAAACATTGCCAAACTCAGGTCTGTTGTGTCACATCCTGAACTGGAAATGATCATACACGCTTTTGTTTCATCCCGACTGGACTATTGTAACTCACTTTTCACCTGCCTCAGTAAGTCCTCCCTCCATCGTCTTCAATTAGTCCAGAACGCTGCTGCAAGGCTGTTGACCAAGTCCAGCCGGACAACCCACATCACTCCGGTTCTAGCTTCCCTACATTGGCTTCCAGTTAAATTTAGGATTCACTTTAAAGTCCTCGTTTTCGTGTATAGAGCTCTGCACGGTCAGGCTCCTGAATACATCGTCGACCTGCTCCACCCCTACCTTACCAGTAGGTCCCTCAGGTCTTCTGACCAGGGCTTGCTGGTTGTCCCTCGAGCGTGCTTAAGAACAAAAGGTGACCGTGCTTTTGAAGTTGTGGCACCGACATTGTGGAACGCTCTTCCTGTAAATGTCCGTTCTGCTATATCTGTTGTCGCCTTTAAAAAACTTGTGAAGACACATTTATTTAAACAGGCCTTCGACTCACTGTGTTCAGACTAATGTTCTATTTATGCTATTGTCTGTTTCTTTTAATGTGTTGGATATTTTCCTGTGAAGCACTTTGTGATTTTATTCTGTGAAAGGTGCTATACTAAATAAAATTTACTTTACTTACTTACTTAAAATTTACTTTAAGTTCCAAGTAACTAACCAACCAAAAAACAAAACAATGCACCTCGGGCTGGAGCGATACTGAAAATTATGTTATCACAATAAAATATTTCATATCAGTGGATATCTGACGATATGGATTCAGTTTCTGTTGAACTTCTTGAATCCATAATTTCTGACGGTGCTAACAGGAAGCAGGTCTTTAATGTGAGGTCAGGTTTTAAAGTTTTAGTTTGTAGATTCTTATTTTCCTCAGGTTGAGATTATTTCCATAATTTGATTTAAATTAAAAACAAAGATAAATCTAACTGTGTTCTGTGTATCAGTTCATAGAGTGTTGTTTTGAGTTGTGCTCTCCCCTTTAAGGTTACTAAGGGTTACAGGCAGAGTGATTGTTTCCCACAGTGCAGTGAATGCATCACGGTTATTCAGTGTTCAGTTGTCCTACGGTCTTGTTGGACATTAAACGTGTCCACAGCAGAAGTCGTCTCTGAGTTCTTCCTTTACTCACGTCCTGAGAGTATCTTTAATGAAGTGTATGAAGTTAAGAGTTAACATGGAGTCGACTCAGTGTCAGACTAACGACTCGCTGTCCCTCGTCTCAGCTGTGTTTACATCCAGCCTCGAACCCCTCTCACCCTGCGACATGATTGGCTGTTCAATCTTCAATCTTCTTCTGTCTAATGTTGGGTGGCAACTAGTGTTTAAGGCTCATTAGCGCCCCCCTCCATTCTAAGTGTGTTTACAGTTTACAGTTTCCACTCTTCTTGAAGGCTTTCCTCAGATGTTGGAGTGTCTCTCTGTGTGAATCTGTCCTCATTCACTCTGTAGAGCGTTCATGAAGTCAGGCGCTGATGTTGGACGAGAAGGCCCGGCTCCAGTTCGTCCCACGGTTTCTCGATGGGGTTGAGATCAGGGGTCCGTGTGGTTCCATGTCTTTATAGTCCTTGCTTTGTGCGGCCTTTCCCCAAACTGTTGACACAAAATTGGAAGCATGGCATCGTCCAAAATGTCTTGGTGTGCTGAAGCATCAAGGACACCTGAATTCAGTGATTGAGAAATCCTTGTGTCCATACAGTGTGGATTAAAGCAAGCTAACACCAGTAGGAGGTGCAGGCTGGCAACTGTGACCAACTTGGACGCCCCTGAAGGCAGAACGGTGGATCATGGCGTCAGGCTCTCTCTGTGGTGTTGAAAGATGCACTGATGGAACACACTGTCGTTGTAATGTGATGCTAGCAGGGTGACGTAGAAGAAGAATAACCAAATACCAAGAGGAAGGAGACATCGTGTGAAATCTTTAGGTGTCGCTTCGCTCTTCCTTTTTCAACCTTTGCACGAAATACGACAGAAACTACTCGACTGTATCTCCTCTTAGAAAACACATCACTGCTTTTAAATCCAAGGTCCTGCAGCACTGACATGCAGCACCAAATACAGATGTGAAAACATGCAGATTTGCAGTTCCGTTTCTTGTTGTTTCAGTTTGTGCAGTCTTGCAGGAAACCAAACACCCTCTCTAGTGCAATGCAAGGTTTGTCCTTTCTGGGCTACCGTAGAAACATGGCATACACGGCGTGGTGGTGTGTGAGGAGAGTGTGAAAGGAAAGGCCATTGAGTCCTTCTTCACTTGTCTTGTCTCCTCACGTCTTAGGACAGAGGACGCACATTTAGCTAAACCACCAGACTTACTGGAACAAATGTTTCTTTTCATGTAGATAGATATCTGTGAAAGTCTCACCATCATTAATCATTTCCTCTTCCCTGTAGATCCTCAGCTGTATGCACAGATCAGTGTTCAGTTAGTGTGATTATGAGGCTGTTTGTTTCATTTGAATCTCTGTGATCTGCACGCTAATCTGCCGCCGAGCCGCGCGCCTTTCTTTCAGTTTGAATGTTAAATGTATTAAAAACAAATTAGGAGAATCGCTGCTTTAAGTGATGTCACGGCGATTAGTGAGGCGTGATTAGATCGTCCTGTATGAAGCTGCAGTGAGAGACGAGGAACGTGACATGGTTATATTTTCTTTGAGCCCCCTCCTCTCTCTTCGATCCTCGACCCTTTCACGATCACGCAGCGTCACTTAAAGGAGCGAGGACGTGAAGATGCTCAAAGTGACGGGATGAAAAGCTTATTCTGGAGAAGCAGAAACACAATCCTCATCATCTCAGGGCGTCGTTTTTAAATTCTGTAGATTTATGCTTTTTTTTATTTTCAAAGATGTTTATTTGAATTTTTACACATTAAATATAAAAGATAAATGTAAACAATCAAGAAACAGAAAAAGTGAATGAAGGAAAAAGCAACCAATAATAATAAATGATAATATTAAAGAAAATAAATAACAGTGACAATACAATAAGATAAATAGGTTAATATTTAAAAGATAAATTAGTGGAAAAGGTAAAAAGAAAAAAAAACCCAATAAGAATAACAATGAATAAAATAAAAAAATATAAAAAATAAATTAAAATAAATAACTTAAAATAATAATATTATCTCTATACCACAAATAAACTGAGAAAGAAAATAAAAACAAAAATAAATAAATAAATAATATTTTTTATAATACCAAAAACAAACTGAGAAATTAAATAAAGGTACACCACATGCTCTAAATAAGACTTACCTTTTTAATCTAGCTTTTAACTTGGAGTAATTTATTTTTAGCCCTGGACTGCATTATTATTATTATTATTTTTATTATTTTCATTATTTTAATTCTTATAATTATTATTTTAATCATGCTTAACATATATTTGTCTAATTTAATTTTGTATCTATTTATTTCCTGTATTCATCTGATCTTGTTAACTCTACTTTATTTCCACTCTTACTTATTTTATTAATTTTACTGAATTGATTTTATTTCATTTTTAAGCATTTTATTCATAATCCTGCCTTTTATAATTTTACCCTTGCTGTTGTTTTCTGTCTCTGTTATTCTGTGAAGCTCTTTGTGCTGCATGTTTTTATGAAAGGTGATATATAAATAAAGTTGAGTTAATCTAGATTCATGCTTCTTAATCCTGCAAACACAGCATGCTGTGTTCTGGGAGTCTGATCCTGCAGGTATCTTACACACTGTTTTCCACCTACACTCTAGAAATGAGATAATGATGCACAGTAGCTGATTACCGTGTCACTTTTAAAGCTCAGTTCCCCCTCTGGTATAAATAAATCACTTCATTTACCTGCTTTCTGCCGCTAAATGATTCATTAGACACACATCTAAAACACTCGCCGTCTTTTTTTATGGCTAACTTATGTCAGCGTTCATTGTTCTGCTTTGGCTGTTAACGCCTCGTTACCACTTACGCCAATTAAGCTAACTGGAGTGAAATGGATGAAACTGGCAAGAAAAAGAAAGAGGAGAGAGAGAGAGAGAGGGAGAGAGAGGGAGAGAGAGGGAGAGAGAGAGGGAGAGAGAGAGAGAGAGAGAGAGAGAGAGAGAGAGAGAGTGAGTGAGTGGGAGAGAGAGAGGTGCAGTTTAAATGTCATCTCTGTCTTCTCCTGTGAGGGCGAGGAGTCTCTCTCCCTCCCTCTCAACCCACAGGTCGTACGTATGCCATCTGTAAACACAATTATTCACAGCTGCTCGCACGCCCACAGGCTACTGCCACCCTGTGTGTGTGTGAGTGAGTGTGTGTGTGTGCGTGTGTGTGAGTGTGTGAGTGAGTGTTTGTAAGTGTGTGTGTGAGATAGCGATAGAGAGCAGGAGAGTGTGTAAGTGGCTCTATCTCTTCGTACACAGTGGAATGAGGTCAGGGTTATGGTGTGTGTGTGTGTGTGTGTGTGTGTGTGTGTGTGTGTGTGTGTGTGTGTGTGTGTGTGTGTGTGTGTGTGTGTGTGTGTGTGTGTGTGTGTGTGTGTGTGTGTGTGTTGCAGTGTGTGTGTTGCAGTGTGAGGGGATGCTGGTGTTGTACAATCTTCCACTTTGATGGTCAAACATGTTTTAGCTGCAGGTATTTTCCCAAGAAAATGTGTGTGTGTGTGTGTGTGTATACAAGTCTGTGTGTTTGTGTGTGTGTGTGTGTGTGTGTGTGTGTGTGTGTGTGTGTGTGTGTGTGTGTGTGTGTGTGTGTGTGTGTGTGTGTGTGTGTGTGTGCACTGTGGCAGCAGAGAGGTCAACAGATTACAGCGAGTCTTCTGAGGATTAACACACCGCTGCAGATACACTTTACTCTCCCTGTCTGATTCAAAACATAAAGCTTTATTGCTACAGTACGCCGCGCACAGTTCAAACTTCCTTTAACAGGCAGAAACCTCCAGCAGGACCAGACTCATGTTAGACACACATCTGCTGAGACCGTGTTGGAGAGAGGGATAGAGGGAGATGAAGAGAGAGAGAGAGATGATAGTGGGGAGACGGATAGTAGTAGTTGTAGCAGCTGGAGTCTGGACCACGTCCACAGCAGCAGAGATCCAGAGGAACCTACGAGACAAGGGAGCTCAGGGACTCCAGAAAGGTCTATGGTTAGTAACTTTCTTCTCGTCTGAACAGACTGACTGAGATTTAAACGACTAAATATATTTACGCTGTTGTTGAACTCATTTAAAATTCAGCAGATTAAAGCCGGTGAACTGAAAATGTCAAACAGTGAGAGAGCCCCCCCGCTGTGTTGAGTCTAACCAGACTCTGTTTGAAATTCAACTGAGTTTCAAACATTTTGTAGATTTCATCATCCTGAGCCAGCTTCAGATGAAATTCAACAAACTCTAACAACATTTTATAAATGTGTGCAACCAAACTGTGTTTAAAAGGAACCTTAAATAAACATTCAGATTTATCATGGAGCTTTGTTAGAGTCGACCGACCGAGGAGTCCAACAACATCATGTCTGAACTCAAGATATGACCCTGTAGGTTTTGCACGGGGGTGCAGTGTCGGCCATGTTTCCTCGCAGTAAGAAGCTTCTTGGTTTGAACCATAGACTGAATAAATAATGGACGTCGTCGTTTTTTAACCAGGCTGTAAACATGTTTATTTAAAGATGGTCTCTTTGAATGGGTGTGTATGTGGTTTCCTGTGTTTCTGCAGCCAGCCTCTAGTGGACGCTCCAGGAACTGCAGTTTATAAGACTTCCGCATGGGCTTCATGTTTTGAGACCGAACGTTGCTGCTTGGTTTGAACCCCAGCCGGGCCTTCCTGTGTTGGGTTTGCATGTGTGAGCTTTCCTTTGCTTAGGCGGGCCTTTAGCCCCGTTGTTAAAAGCTACAGTCAAGTCAGCCACGCCCTTATTTGGGCAAAACTTGTACGATTAATATCTTATAAAGTAGTGAGTTCCAAAAAAAATCACCCTCATAGAGAAATGAGCTCTTCAGACCTAAACTCATTTTTTGAACCAGGCTGTAAACATGTTTATTTCTGCTGTAAAGATCGGCTCTTTGAATGGGTGTGTGTGTGGCCAGCCCCTAGTGGACACTCGAGGAACTGCAGTTTTTAGCATTACCCTGGGATAGACTACAGGACAAGCAGAATTGATAACGGATGGATGGATGGATGGATGGATGGATGGATGGATGGATGGATGGATGGATGGATGGATGGATCCATCTGAACATTTTCTAGCTGTGTATTGATCGTCACTCGTTTTTGTGTTTGTCAATCCACGCTCAATTTGTTTTCAGACATCCTTTCTTGGGTTTGATCGAGCGGCAACCTCCGGTCTTAAAATATGAGTCCAATGTGGAAGTGTTAAAAACTGCAGTTCATCGAGTGTCCACTAGAGGCTGGGTCAGGAAGTACCAGAAACCACATACACACCCATTCAAAGAGACGCTCTTTACAGCAATAAACATGTTTACAGCCTGGTTCAAAAGACAACCACAGCAATTTCTTAGATATTGAGATTAGGAGTCTTCCAATGAGAGGCACAGCTGACTTTATTGACAGGCGGGAACACTGTAGCTGTTGGCGAGGAGGCTCTGAGCCCGCCTCTTTACGTCACAATCACTCGACAGCAGTTATGTTGAGTTCAACAATTCCAATATGGCTGCCGCCGCCGACTGGCCTCAAAACAGTTCTTCAGAAACAGATGGGTGACGTCACGGATACTGTGTCGATTATTTATCCAGTCTATGATCAAGAAACTGTCCAATAAGTGGAGTTAACTGCCTCAAGTGGACACTGGAGGAACTGCAGCTTTGTGGTCATGTTTCAGCACTGGAGGTTTCTCCCCTGGTGAGCACCCTGACTGACTCCAGCAGTGTTTTGTATGCAGCTGTATGTCAGAGCAGCGATAAGGAAAGCTGTCCCCTGCTCAAACTGAAAATGTAATTATGTCTTTTTAATTAGAAATGTCTTTTTTTTTTTCCTTCTCTTGTTTTTCCTTTTCACTCCTTCTGCTCTGCTTATCAAACCGAACCCTCCTTCAAATTTTCACAGATTTCAACCAGAATGCTTTGCTCCACTTTTCCAACCGAACCTCGCTCTGAACTCTGATTTCACCAACACTGAACATACAGTCTGTGTGTCGTCTGCATCTCATTAAAGGCCGACAATAACCGGTGAATCCACCGCTGACCGTAGCGATGATTAGATGTGTTCTCCTCATCACTCCGGTGAAGAAGGCGTCTCCATCTCTGTAGCCGGCTGTGTTTTTGTGTCTCCTTGTGTTTTCCTCGGCCGCGGACAGAATCGATCAATCAGCCGTGTGACTGATCGCTGATCGCTCAGATCTCAAGCGCTTCAGACAGATTGATGAAGAGCTGCAGGAACAAAGTGACTGCTCTCAAAGGCATTCTCTAAACTGCTCTTTTAGACTGATTGTTCTCTTTAATCACACAGACGAAGGAACGTTTATCCGCTGTGACTTCAAAATTCATTTAAAGTTACAGAAATCTGACCTTAATCTTTTAAAACGGCGCCGCGGTCTGAGCTGTCAGAGTCTGCAGCTGGAAATGCATCTGCACTTAAACAACACGTGGTCAGCGTGGAGCGATTCCAGTTCGTTCTTAATGCATCTTGCTCGCCTTTCCACCTGCTTTTAAAGGTGGATTATCCACTTATATATAGTCATATAATCTGGATGTAATCCAGAGATAATCTGGATGCTCACGGCATGCGACGCGGCGTCCGCTTTGCTGCATTTCCATCACGATGACAGACGCGCAGGAGGTCTTCACCTGCGACTGTCTGCACCCTGATGGCGTCCACGTTTGTCACATTCTCGTGGTGATGAAGCTCTCAGAGATTTATCTCTCCTCCATCGTGTTCAAGTGTGAGATAAAGGCGGAGCAGGAATGTAAACACAGGTCTGTGACATTCTGCTGAACTTTCCTTCAAAGGTGAACTGATTCCTTTGATTGGAGATATTCATCTGCAGATTCCACTTAAACGTTTAGCAACAACACGTGCATGCATCTCCAGACTTTCTGCCCGTGCATTTTAGCTGCAAGCACACGAAGACATAAATATTTAAAGACACGTTGGGCTTTATTCTAATGACCTGGAACGCACAGACTAAAGTGCATGGTGTAGAGTGAGTAGGGGAGTGTCTGACAGCGATTGTGCTCCATCTAAGTGAGGGTGCAGGGTGCAAAGAGTTCAGATTAAATCCCTTGAATTCTCTAAGGTGTGCTCTGATTCAGACAGGAAGCACACACAGGTCACAGCACGAGTTGATGCACAGATTTATTTTACCTCCACTGAAGGCTTTGCAAATTAACAATTCATGAGCTTAAATCTGAGCGATGCATCGCAAAAACTCAAATCTTACAAGGTGTGTTTGTTTCAAACATCTCACTTCACTTCCTTTAAGCCACGCTGATCGAACAAGTCTGGATGATGATATTATTTATTTAAAAAAAACAAGGAGTCTAACACGGTACCTCCACCAGATCCATGTCCGGTCGGCTTTATTCTGAAAATTAACCGGATGTTTTCATTTGGTTTTGGTGAAACCTGACTTCCTGTCCCGCTCCATCTGCTCTGTTGAGATTGATGCGTCGTGCTCCGCCATCCGGCACAAATAGAAGTCTTGTGTATCTGATCCCGAGGACTCAGACCTGCCAACCTGGACTCTGCAACGGAGCGGATCCAGTGGAAGTTAACACATTGAGTAGAATAGAAACCTATCAGATCCAGAGCTGTGACGGATCAGAGACGGACCGGACATGGATCTGGTGGAACTTGGCCGTGAGTCATTTGGACACACTTGTCCTCGCTGCTCACATCACAGGACTCAGAAACATCTACTGGTTCAAGAACTGGTTTGGATCAGAGCTCCTTCTCAGAGGTTCCTGGCCCTTGTGGGACGGTGCTCTGCAGAGTGATTAAAGCTCCTCTCGTTCGTTAGTTTCAACGTTTGACAAAATCTGCCCGTACGTCGACGATGCATTGACCTCCTCGCTGCTCAGAGTCCACCCAGTTGGACTGGACTCTGCAACACATTGACTAGAATAGAAACCGATCAGATCCGGAGCTGTGACGGATCAGAGACGGACCGGATCTGGTGGAAGTTGACCGTAATGCATACAAGTTTCAAAAGAAGGGTAACGTTTTGTTTCAGGAAGCTTCTGAAACTTGTGCATGCTGTTTTTTGCTCATTGCATGTACTCAGTCTGTCTTTGTGGCTTTAAATATCCCAACATGAGATTCTAAGTGGATTTGTAAGATCATTGTGGCTCTAATGAGATGTTTTGTCCAGTAATGAGACGATTAACTCGATATGATTGGAGTGTTTTTGCAGATTAATCACAGATCAAGTCTTTGTAGACGGATGAAAGCAGCATTATTCTGTCTAATAGGAAAGCTGGAGCTGTAATCTTCAAAAAGAGGGTTGTTGTTGGTTTCTGGTTTTTTTTGGCACATTTTGGCAGTCGCCTCAGCCCGTCACACTCGGCTCGTCCTGCCTCTGCCCCGCTGTGCCCAAACTGCCCACACAGACAACACAAACATGTTCTCTGCGGTTTGTTCTGCACAGAGCCGAGAGAGCAGAGACGGAGCTTCGATGTGCCGAGATCCAGATCAGTTCTGCTCCTCCTCCTCTTCCTCTTCCTCTCCTCCTTGTTTTTTTTTCATCCTGCTCTCTGTGCTGTAAATGGTCAGATAATGGATGTTAATTCCATCAGCCTCATCTTCACTCTGCTAATGCACCCACATCCTGTTTGTGATGGACGGATTTGAAAAAGTAGAGAAAGCAAAACCAGGAGTGAGGAACAGACGATGGAGGGAGGGAGGGAGGGAGGGAGGGGAGGATTGTGGGATTTGATTGCATGTGTGTGTTTGTGGTGAAATGGGGAGAGGGAGGAAAGAAAGGAGTGATGTAGAGAGAGAGAGAGAGGAATCTGCTGCCCGACACTGATGGCTGCAGGATAATGAGCTGAGTTATGACGTGTGCGTGAGCGTGCATGTATCGCTGGAACCACATGCTAACATTCTGTTCTCTACACACACACACACACACACACACGCTGATTGCATCGGTCTGTAGTAATCGCTGCACACACACACACACACACACACAGGTTTCTGTATCTGGGCTCTTAATCAGCCACCGGTTTGATTTCCAGATAAACTGTGAAAACAGAAAGCGCTCGGTGAGCAGGATTACATCAGGCTGCAGTCACATGTCTGCTCACACATGTGTTGTGTGTTACAATGAGCCTGATGTCAGGGAGAGATTTCATACAGAGTGAGTGTCATCTTCTCCTGATTATATGTTATAAAAACATGTGGACAGATGCAGAAACCCCAGCGTCACTTTGTGTCAGATTTATACCTCCTCAGAAACGTGTTGGTTTCTGGTTCTGGAGACATTTAGACACTGAAGACGGGCGTCACCAAACCTGGAGAGAGTTTACTTCGTTCTGAATCAATGGATGCATTTCCTGTTAGTCTGATTGCTTTTTACTCACAGCAAGAAAAACAACAACATTTCATGACTGACTGAGACAAAACGATAGAAAATCAATCAATCAGACTTTATTTATAAAGTGCTTTTAATACAATGACACTGTAACACAAAGTGCTGAACATAAAAACAACTTCAAATAGAATCAATTTTACAAAAAGAGAGATATAAAAATAAAAAGACTACTCCATCCTAACCCCAACCCCAAACTCATCCCCACAATCCTGAGGTTAAGAACACAATATATTCAACAACAATAATAATAAAAACAAGGAAACACTCTCATGATATCTTAATGAGGAAACATTGATGTTAAAACTCAAAACAGGAAATTAAAATCACCAAAATAAAATACATTAATAAGATAATAAAACACTAAAATATTAAACCATTGAAACAAAATAAGATGCTTAATTTAAAATAAATAAATAAATAAAACAAAATAAAATAAAATAAATTTCTAAGATAATAAAACACTAAAATATTAATCAATTTAAAAATATAAATAGAGATACTATACTTTGAATATTAATTAAATAAATAGAATAGAATGAAAAGTGACTAAATTTTGAAATAAATAAATAAAACTGTTTTAAGAATGGAACTCTGTTAAAAATGAGACTAAAGAGGTCGGTCTTGAGTTTGCTTTTTAAAATGTTGACACTCTGTGAACCCCTCAGATCTTCAGGTAGTGATCCACAGACCTGAGGGCCCTGATGATAAAAAGCCGTTCCACCTTGAGTCTTTGTTCTTACTTTTGGTACCATTAAAGTCCACCACCTGAAGACCTGAGGGCTCTCACTGACTCATATGATAGAAGCCCATCCATCCATCCATTTTCTTCAGCTTATCCGGGGTCGGGTCTCGGGGGTAGCAGTCCAAGCAAATTGACCCAGACATCCCTCTCCCCGGCGACACTTTCCAGCTCCTCCTGGGGAATCCCGAGGCAATCCCAGACCAGGCGGGAGATATAATCCCTCCACCGCGTTCTGGGTCTACCCCGGGGCCTTCTCCCAGTTGGACGTGCCCGGAACACCTTTAAAGGGAGGCGTCCGGGAGGCATCCTTACCAGATGCCCGAACCACCTCAGCTGACTCCTTTCGACGCGGAGGAGCAGCGGCTCTACTCCGAGCTCCCTCCGGATGTCCGAGCTCCTGACCCTACCTCTAAGGCCGAGCCCAGACACCCTTCGCAGGAAACTCATTTCAGCCGCTTGTATCCGCGATCTTATCCTTTCGGTCATGACCCACAGCTCATGACCATAGGTGAGGGTTGGAACGTAGACCGACTGGTAAATCGAAAGCTTTACCTTCCGGCTCAGCTCCCTCTTCACCACAATGGTCCGATACAACGTCCGCATCACTGCTGGCGCCGCACCAATCCGCCTGTGGATCTCACGCTCTATTTTACCCCCACTCGTGAACAAGACCCCGAGATACTTAAACTCCCCCACTTGGAGCAAAGTCTCACTCCCCACCGAGAGAGAGCAATCCACCGTTTTCCGGCAGAGAAACACGGCCTCAGACTTGGAGGTGCTAACTCTCATCCCGGCCGCTTCGCACTCAGCTGCAAACCGCCCCAATGCCCGCTGGAGGTCCCCGCTCGAGGAAGCCAACAGAACCACATCGTCTGCAAAAAGCAGAGATGAGATTCCAAGCTCCCCGAACTGGAGACCCTCCTCCCCCCGGCTGCGCCTTGAGATCCTGTCCATAAAGATTACAAACAGGACCGGTGACAAAGGGCAACCCTGGCGGAGTCCAACACGCACCGAGAACGCGTCCGACTTTGTGCCAAGAATGCGGACACAACTCTCACTTTGGTCGTACAGGGACCGGATAGCTCGCAGATGATAGATGATAGAAGCAAATCTGATAAATAAGAAGGAACAAGAGATTTATAAACCAACAAAATAATCTTAAAATCTATTCTAAAAGATCCTCATAAAGCTTCAGTGGAGGATAAACCTCTTAATTGAAGCACTCTTAGCGATGAAAGAGGATGCATAAAACTTTAGAGACATCTTTGTCTGCTTTGCATTCAAGATTGCACAAAATCCACCAAAGGATGCTTCATATTAAATATACATCGTCTTTATTTAGACTCAAAAATCACTGAGACGTCAAGCAGATAAAAGAAACATTAAAATACAAGATAAGCAAATAAAAGATATAATGACGATCAATTCAAAACAGACAGGAAGTAGTAAGTCATGTTTAAAGCAAAGTCAGTTAAAACAATCAGATGTTAAAAAGTTAAAAAGAAACCAGAGCACTCATGTTCCAAGAAGGAACACAGATCTTCCAATCTCAGAATGAAGTCTGGGAACCTGGAGCCAATCTGTAGACCTGGTGTGATGTCCTCCAGAGGTCCAGGATATTTGTGTCACATTGAGGTTGCATGTTGTGGTCTTCACTTGTGCACAGTTATTGTGTTAACACCTGCAGAAATGGACACAGTTGAGTTTAAACAAACAAGAATCCATGAGAAGCAGGTTTGAAACACTGATGGACTCGTGCTTCTGCGTTTAGATGCTTCACTTTGTTCTGCAGTCATGCACAGAACGGCAAAAACAAAGTGCAGTGACGTCAAATCAGACGAGGTGCTTCTAGATGATGTAAATGTTTCTGCATGTTGCACACATCCAGGTCCATAACTCACCTTCAGACACTCACAGTCAACCATCGTCTGCATACAACTATATTTGATTCACTGCGTGTGAGAATAATGACGCCTGTAGATGTGGGTTTCTCAGTTTTCCACACTTTATTGTCCCCTTGAGAACATTCGACCACAACACCAATGATTAAAAAGCAACAATAAGCCTGATGCAAGCAGAGGAACACACATGCATAAAGAAACAGAGGGAATAAGAGAGAGATAGAAGATAACAAGAGGAGAACATCATGTTCCCAAAGTGGGAGCATCATGATTTATTTTACCGCTCTCAGTTTGTCCGACAAATATGCTTTTATTTTTGGTGCATTAGTGAAACACTGAATTCAACTTTAAGCGTAATATTTTAAAGATGCATCTCGACTAAATATGTGAAGTTGTTGCATCAGCATGCTGCAGAGTTACAGGTGTCTGCTGCACGGTTTAGAGTCAGGCGGAGGAAAAGTCTAAATTTGAAAGACAGCGATGAAAGGGTGAAAAGCCTGACTTTGATGTGGGGTTGATAAGATAGTCTCCCTCCACAGATAGAGAGGGAAATAGAGAAAAAGAGGAGGCCGATGGAGGAGGTCATGTGTTTTTCTCAGTGAAGCGTATCGCCTCAATCTGTCTCCTGCTCTCCTACAAGAAGCCTTCGCTCTCTGACTCCTCTCTCTCCTCCTCGGGGATCCACAACCCCTTCTTTTGCAGCCCCTCATCTCTCTTCCTCCTCGGTCAACCCCCTCCCTTCCTCCTCCTCCTCTCCCTCTCCAGTGGGTGATGATGGGGGGCCAGCAGTTCCCCTCCAGCCTGTCAGAAACTCCCAAGACAAAAAACTGAATCCTCTTGAAAGCCTCTCCTGTATTATTTTGGGGTTTTCCTGAACTCATAAAGCCTTTACATCCAAAGGTTCAGATGTATTCGCAGCAGCACTCAGTGTTCTGCAGCTTGCAGCAGTTCTCCAGCAAAAATAAACTTTTCATGTTCCATATTAATGAAGCACTGAGCCGCCCGAAATTGCAGTATCGTATACGGGATTATATTGAGACAGCTCAAAAAAAACAAGGCCAGACGGGTTAGGGATGTTTTCTTGAGGAGGTGCTGCAGAAGTCCAGCAGGACGCAGGGTCAGGGGGAGTTCAAGAACTGAAGCTCTACCAGTTTTTTGGAGTTGCTGAAGAGGTCCGAGAAATACTTAAAGAAGCCTGAGTAGTCTTTAGGGAGACCCGGGAAGCTGCCAGAGAAGTTTCCAGGGGTCACTGATGCTTTATTATGTGAAGCGGACTCTTTAGGACTTCCTAAAGTCCTTCAGGTAGCGGATCAGGGAGTCTCTCAGGGAGTTTAATGGTTTCTTTGGTTCAAGGAGTGGGTCAGGAAGGGGTTCACTAAAGGTCTCAAGGGTGCGCCATGAGGTTTCAGGGATCCTATGGAGTCACTAAAGAGGTCCAGAGGAGTTTTTGGATTCAATAAGGGGGTTCATGGAGAGATGGTTCTTTAAAAGGTCACTGGGGAGGTTTTGGTTGTCACTGATCAGGGTCTGTAGTCCCAAATAGTTCCATAAAGGTGTTACTGATACGTTCCTGATGGTGTCCTGAGTCTCTGAAGTACTTTCACTTCCTTAAAGATGTCCCAGATAATTCAGGATCAACTACATGATTCTAGTCTTGGTCTTCCTTAAAGTTGCAGACCTCTTGGGGGTGAAAGGTGTCATCTAAGTCAGTCTTATAAGTGTCTTTGAGGTGGATCTGAGGGTCTTTGATGAGGTTCCTGGGCTTAACAACCAAGAGCCAAGCAGATCCAAGAAGATAGGGAGGAACACATAACAGTGTTCATTAAAGGGTTCTTGAGGTCAACAAGAAGGTTCCCGGGGTCTCAAATGAGGGTTATTGACACAGTTCCAGAAGGGGAGGTCACTGAGGTGGATCCAGTGGTGACTGAGGAGGTTCTTGGGGGTCATAGAAGAAGTTGTGGGCCATACTAGAGTTTAATGACATGGGTTCCAAGATCCAAGATGTTATGTTGTTGCATTAAAAGTTCTTGTCCAGGTAACTGGAGCGAGTGAGGAGGATTTAGAGGAGGTCCGAATTTAAGTTGGAGGAGTTTTGGAGGACGGCATTAGCAAATGATGAGGTTATAGGGTTAATTGGTGAGGTTCTAGGAGACCTTCAGGTGGTTTTTGGCACCAGAGACGGTCCCTGGTAAGATTAAAGGAGTCACACAGGAGATTTTAGTGGTCATGGAGAAAGTTCTTGGTGTCAGCAGAGGATTCTAGATGAAGTAACTGGTGAATGACAGGTTTCTAGAGTTAATCATAGAGGATCTAGGATTCCCTTAGGAGGTTTTACAGATTTAGTGGTTCTTTAGAGGTTCTTTGGATCAATAAGGAGATTCTTGGGGTCTTGGATGGAGCTGTTGAAGAGGTTCAAAGGTTCCTTGGTGAGGGGCGGTTGAAAAGGCTCAGGTAAATTAACTGGGGGCATTCTGGGAGTCCTTTTGGAGGAGTCACCGTGCCAGGAACAGATCCTAAAGGGTAACATGAGTCATAGGTCAGAATTTAGTTATCATAAAGAAGGTTAGCAAAGGGTTCTAAGAGTCTCAGATGAGGTTCAAGTGTAATTGGTCACTGTTCTGACACCCCAGAACCTTACCAAGGAGGTTACACGAGTCATTGAGGAGGATTAAGGAGTTGAGAAGGTTCTTCAGGTCAGATATGAGGTTCAAGGGGACTCAAATAAAGCCAGGGGTCATTGCAGAGTTTCCTAGGACACTTGGTGAAGTTAAAAGAGGCATCTTGGGGATAGGTTGTGTCCAGAACCCAAAAATCACTCCCAAAACCTTACCAAGTACCAAGAGGTTCAACGAGTCACTGAGGAGGATTCAGGGATAGTTGCAGAGGAGTTTCAGGTCAGATATGAGGTTTTTGACGTCTCAAATAAAGCCAGGGGTCATTGTGGAGTTTCTTAGGACACTTAGTGGAGATACATGAGGCACCATGGTGCTAGAAACGGTTCCTGGAAGTGTTGCGTAAGTCATTGAGGAGAATTTGGTGGCATGGTGAAAGCTCTTGGGGTCACTAGAGGGGTGCCGAGTATGAGGCTGCAGGTTTTGTGCAGGTTGCATGAGTCAGATTCTGAATCAGTGATGGTAGAGGAGATTCAACAACACGGTTCTGTGATCTTATATAAAGTCAAGAGGCGCTGAAGAAGTCATCGAGGCAATCTGCAAAGTTGAAGGAGTCTTTGACGAGTCCCAGAAACCGTTCCTGAGAAGTCGTACAGAATATCGTTAAGGAGGTCCTGGTGGTCTGAAGGTAACCCAGATCCAGGTTTATTTACATCCTCCATGCACCGAATACAACAGGCTGTTCAGTTCCTATTTTGGCCCCTGCTTACTTTGCAGAAACCCGTTTACTGACTAATCATAGAGGGAGGCATGTGTTGGACACACACACACACACACACACACACACACACACACACACACTCACACACATACATACACACACACACACACACACACACATACATACATACACACACACACACACACACACACATACATACACACACACACACACATACATACACACACACACACACATACATACACACACACACACACACACACACACACACACACACACACACATACATACACACACACACACACACACACACACACACACACACACACACATACATACACACCCCCACTTCATGCACACTCTCATTAGAGCCTGTAGTGTTACACCACTTCATGCTGAGGAAAGAGGCTAAGTGTTCAAAGCCTTTCTGGGATGAACAAAAACACACACACACACACACACACACACACACACACACACACACACGTATGTACGCTCACTCACAGCGTTACATAATGATGTAAGCAGCAGTCCATAGTTTTGGAAGTGGGACACTTGCACAGAGACGGTCTGACGAAACCACGGTCCTGAGGATGTGTGTGTGTATGTATAGCTTCTTGAGTGTGTGTGTTTGCAGGTTCTTTAGTGTGCGCATGTATGTGTGTGTGTGTGTGTGTGTGTGTGTGTGTGTGTGTGTATATCTGCTCCTCATTAGCTAGTAGATAAAAGGAGTGTGTGGAGCGATAGAAGAGGTGATTCCTCCCCGTGGAACCATACCTTCCTCTCTGTTTATTATTTGTATCGCTGAGTATGGCGTGTGTGTTTGTGTGTGTGTGTGTGTTTGTGTGTGTACGTGTGAGAGTGTGTGTGTTGTCAAGAAGCTTTATAGTAACAGGCGGCGTTCTTTGGATGCCCTCTCTCGTCCCCGGGGAGGGAGAGGGAGAGAGAGAGAGGGAGGGAGGTGGATTTATTTTTCCAGGTCTGTTGTTTATTTGAGCTTATCTGTGGTGGCCGCTGTACACTACAGAAGGAGGTGTGTGTGTGTGTGTGTGTGTGTGTGTGTGTGTGTGTGTGTGTGTGTGTGTGTGTGTGTGTGTGTGTTTGTGTGAGTGAATTTGTGTGTGTGTGTTTGTATTTGGCAGTGGCTGTAAATCGGAGCAGGGCCAGCGTTGGACTGATGTACAGCAGCGAGGATGCTGAGAGCTGCAGCACACTGTGGCGCGGCCCTGATTGGGTTATTTTGCTGGTGTTGTAGGGAGAAGCAGATAGTGTTCCTCAGAGGTTCCTTGGGGTCGTTGAGTACCAGACTAAAAGTTTCCAGGCTTATTAAGATCATTACAAAGTTTTATGAGTAACTTAGATGATCAAGCAAGCATTAAAGAGGTTCCTCTGGAGGTATGACCGGGCCTTAAAACTGTTCCACGTGTAATTTATGACAGTATACGACCTGAGAGGTTCCTCATGGTAATGAAAGTTTTACCACTGGGACCAGGTCCTCCAAAATGTTAAAGGGGTCACTGGAGACGTCTCACTGATGACTGAAAGGGTTTTAAAGGGTCAAGGAACTTGAGACTGGGGTTTTGGGTGTCTTTAGTTTCAGTTCCTTTCCCCAGAACGAGAAGGAGTCTCTCTGAAGGCTGGATCTCTGTGCAGCTCTTCATCAGAGACACATCACCAGAGGGGGATACCATACCATACGATGTGTGGTATCTTACTGTATCATACCGTGTGACATCACATCGCACTGAATTGAATCAGTCCAAAAACCTTACCAAGAGGTTAAACGAGTCACTGAGGAGGATTCAGCCTTGGTTGCAGAGGGGCTTCAGGTCAGATATGAGGTTTTTGACGTCTCAAATAAAGCCAGTGAATATTGTAGATTTACTAAGGACACTTGTTGGAGTGACATGAGGCATCATGGTGACAGGGAGTTTCCAGCAGCCCAAAATCAGTCCCAACACCTTACCAAGGAGGTGACAGGAGTCATTGAGGAGGATTCAGGTCTTCAGGTCAGATATGTGGTTCTAGGGGACTCAAATAAAGCCAGGGGTCATTGCAGAGTTTCTCCGGACACTTAGTGGAGACACCGTATCATACCGTGTGACATCATATCGCACTGGATTGAATCATATCATGCCATGTAATACTCTAAGATAATGCACTGCAATGCAAGGCAAGGCAACGTCATGCAAAGGTTATTTAATGAAATATAACTTAATGTAGAACAACATTACGCGACGCAACGCAGCGCTACATAATGTCACACATCATAATGCAACAGAACATAATGCAATGCAAGGTAATATAATGCAACATAATATACGGCAACAAATGCAATGCAACATAATGTGACATAAGCTAATGTGATATAACCATAGACTGTATAAAGTATGGATGTAGTCTCCATGACGTCACCCGTCTGTTTCTGAAGAGCTGTTTTGAAGCCATATTGCTGCTGTGGAGCCAGTGTGACGTAAAGAGGCGGAGTTTGAGCCTCCCAGCCAACAGCTGCAGTGTTCCCGCAGTCAGCTGAGCCTCTCATTGGACGACTAGTAATCTCAATATCTTTGAAATTGCTGCGTTATGATAAATCCCCCCCCCCTCACAGTGAGAGGACATCAAGAAATGAGCTGTCCAGACTACACTCATGTTTTGAACCAGACTGTAAACATGTTTACTTCTGCTGTAAAGATCGGCTTCTTCCCATTCATGTGTATGTGACTTCCTGTACTTCTGGAGCCAGCCTCAAGTGGACACTCCATGAACTGCAGTTTTTAACACTTCCGTATTGGACTCATATTTTTAGACCGCTTGAATAAAACTCAACATAACTTCACATAAAGCAGTGCAATGCAACGTAATATAGCACAACACAACTAATATATGGCAACACATTGCAACACAACATAATGCAATGTAATGTAATATAACTCAACGCCACTAATTTATCAATCAATCAACCTTTATTTGTATCGCACCAAATCACAACAAACGTTATCTCAAGACTCTTTTACAAACAGAGCAGGTCTAGACCACTCTATGTCAAATTATGAACAGAGACCCAACACCAAGACAGGATCAGACTCAGTCTGACCCCACCTTAATCCACCATGAGCATTACACCTCACAGTATTTAGCTAGTTACAGCGGAGAGGACAAACTTCCTTTAACAGGCAGAAACCTCCAGCAGGACCAGACTCATGTTAGACACACATCTGCTGAGACCGTGTTGTAATATATGATATAACCTAATGTAATACAACTCGAAATAACTTCACATAATGAAATGCAACTTAATGTAATGCAATGCAACATATAGTATGATGTTGCATTCAGTCCTATTGTAGTGTATGACACTGTATCATGCTGTATGATATGATCTGGTATCATAGTGTGATGGTACTGTTCTGCATCATCCTGCATCGTGTCTTATTGACACATTAAATTGGTTTCAGAGGATCACAAAGGTGTGCTAGAGGATTCTTTGTTTGGTAATACTGACACTGATTGATAGTTCATTGAGAGTTTGCAGCTGATGTAACCAGGTCACTCCATTACTAGTATTACTGTAGATGAATATAGTAAATAGTGCTTTTACAGTCTCCACCTGCAGCAGAGCCAAAGTACCACATGTATTATTATCATTATTATTTTTGGGCATTTTTGGCCAATGGGACTTAAAAGTGCACGTCTGGCAAGGATGATTACCCTTCAGTTATTTCCACGTGTGTGAGGAACTTTGAATAACAGTAGTTAATGCTCGATTGTGAACGTTTGTACGAAAAGCTCCAGGGACATATGTGAGAACGTCCAGTGGTAGAGGTCAGTGTGGAGGGTCACCTGCTGATTGTAATAGCTGTTATTATTTCTATTTAAGAGCCAGAAATGTACAGACAGTCCATGAATACGATACCATCAGCCCGTGCATTATATTTATGAATAACCTGAGTGCTTAAAGAACGCTTTGTTCTGTTTTCTCCACCAGTTTATCTCTTTCTGTCCTGTTTGTATTTTCTTATTCAGAAGCAATATAACAACCCTCGTCCTCCTCCCCTGATAACATTGAACACGCAGCCTTGAGCGGATAACAGGCCCTGTCTTATGAAGGTGAACCATTCACAGTTATGGGTTTATTTGCTGACACAATACCTCCACCAAATAGTGGCTTCAGATGCCATGTGTATCACTATAATCATGAATATTCAGCGCGGTGAACCGCTCTGTATTCTCTTCAGAGGTTGAGTTTCTTGGCTCTTAAACTGCAGCTTGAATAAACTGTCAAACTGTCTTTTCTGTCAGCAAGAGTTTTTCTTTATTGGCATGAAATATAAAAGCTCTTGAAATATAAAAGGCCTTCCTGCAGAGAGGGGAAGTAAACACACACAGGCATGGATTTGGTCTTCGTAACAGGATGAAACTGACCCATTATAAGTCCTCTGAAAGTCTCTTTAACTAATTGCTGATGCTCTGTACTCGAAGGTATTTGGTCTGTACTGCTTGTTGTGGATTCCTTCAGCTGTTCTCAGGGAGCATATGGTGCACATAACTTCATCTATCTCTTCAGAATAGCTCCTTAATGTTTGAGGTATTACTTGGCAGACGGAGGAGGACGTGTTGTAAAGTATGTTTTTGGGCGGTGGCCAAATTCAATCTATTTCTTATTATTGATACTTTGGATTTAAATCAACCCTCACTTGGATTATTTGTTAGAAAATTGGCATTCAACAGTTTTTCTGTTGCATGATCTCTTTTTCTTAGTTCCAGGAACTAAAGGGTTCCTGTGGTCCTTTGAGATTATGCAAACCAGGCCAGTGACGTATGGAGAAGCTATAAACGTAATTGCACTACACCTCCAGACCAGAAGAGGGCAGTAAGAAAGAGATGGAGGCCATATAACAAAGATGGCTCCATAGAAGGAGACAGACAGGCCGGTTAGCATGAAGGAGATTCCTCTTGTGCTGTTTTTGATCGTGCTTTATGGCATTGCAGATTCAGAGACGAGCGCTCGTGACGCTCGACTTAAAGCAAGAAAGCCATGTCAGAGAATGACCGGTGTTCCAGTGTAAACAGCGACCCTGTTAACTGGAGACTCTCAGCCGGATGCATCCCTCACAAACGTCTTTAGACGATCATTAAATATCTGATGAGGATATTTGGAGAATAACAACTAAACTAGGATGCATTCCCGAGGACTCCTTCTGTTGTAAACTCCACAAACACTGACACGTTCAGCTGAAGGTCTCCAGTTTACAGGGTCACTCTTCAGACTGGAACACCGGGAGCTGACATAGACGCATTCACACTATCAGGCTCAGAGAAGACCGATGTTCAGGAGGTATTAAACCAAGTGGATCACAGGTGTGTGTGAGGTTATAGGTGGGACAAAAACACTGCAGGTGATCTACCAATCAGAAACATTCAGTATTGCAGGCCACGCCCCCAAAGTCAGTGGACTTTTGGAGAGTGCTACCCCAAGAGCAGGAACTTTTAACTTTCCGGACGTGAATTAAGACCCTGGTTCCTGCCGTTAAACGTGCATAGTTCCTCAAAAGGTTCCTGGGTAAAGTTCCCAGCACCTTTAGAGAACCTGTTGGGTCTCACCCTTCACATGATCCATGAAACCATTGTTGCAGATATCCTCATCCCGACATCTAAATCAAATATCTTCTCTTTGGTTTTCGCCTCTTCTGCTTCTTTTTTCTCACTGAATCATTTACTCTCTTCGCCTCGAGCTCTTTCCTTTCAGAGCGTCTCTGAAATCAATTTCTTCAATAATCCACGAGCGGCTATTAATTGTATGAATGACTTCCTCCTTCATTGTGTTCGACATGAAGGCTGTGAAGTTGTGGAGTCAATGGAGGGACGAGGGAGTCTCTCGATTATTCATCAGGCATAATTGAGCACTGATGACTGATATGTTACTTTTAAAGCGTCCTCGATCACTTCTGCATCTCAGTTTGTCTCAGCAGTTTGACCCCTGACCTTTAGAAGAACAGTTGCAGCTTCTTCAGATGTTTTTGGCTTCATTTAATGTTTCTTTTATTTAACTTTGATGCAACGAGGAAGTCTCCAGATGTTTGCATCTCTTTAAGAGGTGGTTGCATGCTCCAAAGTTTGAGCTGTATCTCTGCAGAATGTCTCAACTTAAAGTTTCTTCAAGGCCATGTGTTGGATTTAAAGACTCTCCTTAAAGAACCTGCTGCGTGGGGACATCAGTCAAAGGTTGTTGAGATAATCTCAGCTCTCAAAGTCACCGCCCCGCTCTGAACAGGCTGCGGCCGCTCGCTTCATCGCAGCGAGCTAAAAGCGTCCCGTCCAAAGCCGCCTCCCGCCGGGGTCCTGGCTCAGGTTAGCCGCCTCCGTTTGCGCGGGCAGCTGTTCCCGGTGGGCTCTAGCCGGCGTGGAGGAGGCGTCTCCAGGACAGATGGCCTCGGCCTGGAGGGGGTGAAGGCTGCGCAGGTTCCCGTGACCCGTGGGAACGCGTCCAATGAGAGCGCAGAAGCAGCAGGGGAGTTAGCCACAGGTCTGGTTGCTAGGTTAGTGTTGCATCATGGGAGCTAATGAACCAAGGCTGGCTGGAGATGTGTGTGTGCATGGAGGTGATGTCAGAGTGTTAATGTGGGAGAGTATGCTGCAGGTAAACACACACACACACACACACACAGAGCGGCAGGCTCCCTGGTGTGTGTGACTTTGTTGTTCTGATGTCCTGCTGCGACCCTCGGTGGGAGGACGCGGGGGATTAGAGGCCGTCGTCAGTGTGAGGTCTAATGTTACACACAAACACATCCAATAATATAAAATCCCTTCATGCAAAAACTTCATCAGATGCTTTGGAACACAGAAACATCCTCCATGTTCAGTTCGTTTACCGTCTCACTGCAGGAACAATCCGTCCGCTGCATCAGGTTTCAAATAAACGCTTCAAAAACACACCAGAGTGGATGTTTGTCTTTGAAGGTGCATGTTCACTTGTCTCTGTTTGATCTCCTGTCGTCACTCCATCAACCTTAAAACTGGAAACTTCTCCATCAGAGTTAAACTCTCTGAGGCGGCAGCGGCGGCGGCGGCGGCGGCGGCGGCGGCGTCTTCTCCTCCAGCTGATAGATTAGCGGGGGGGCTTAAGGTGTGTGCCGGTCACATGCTGCTGCTCCACGTTACAGCCCCCTGATCGCCCATTAAGCCGCGCAGATTAATGCTCTCAGTAATTAATGAGCAGCTTAGCGGCAAATCACAGAGCAGACCCGCTCGTCTAAACCGATATTGTTTCTCATTAACGATGAAGCTAGGAATGTAGTCGAGCATTTCCTGACCAGTCGCTCAACGCGCCGCCGCCGATGATGGATGCTGCCGCTCTGAATTAGCAGAGTTAGCGCCAACGGCTGCAGAGAGGCAGGAGTTTACTTTTGAAACATGCTGCAGGTGATTGACCGCTCAGCAGGCAGGACCCTGTGCAGCTTTCTGCAACTCGTGCATGAATTCACTTCTCAATTCAGCTGCTTTAAACTGTTTCAGCTGCAGAAATCACAAATCAACCACACACCGCTGAGTTTGTCCAAAACTCACCTTGAAACCTGCAGATTTAATATGATTTAAAAACAGTTTGCAGCTTTAACTGATCACTCTCGAGGCACAGAGACTCTCTCTTTTCTGAAATCTAAACTTTAAGATCCAAAAGTAAGTCTCTTTAATTTGTGTCTCTTTAGAATGTGAGAGTGAGCCCCAAAAACATCCTGCCAGAAGAAATTAGGGATGCAGAATCTGAGCAGATGCATTCGTACATTCACAAAACTCAGAAGACTCTGCAGAATTTCGAGGGGGAACGCAAACAGCTGGAAATTATGACCCTGACTTCTTCTTCTTTCGGGAAGTCGGGAAGGAAATATCTGTGAGAATTCACTTGAGCATGCAAAGTGAGAGTGATGACGTTGATATCATCCAGCAGGATGAGTAAGGTTGCAGTAGAAGAAGAATCATTTGCAGGATGAGAACAGAGAGGTTGTCTGCACGTCGGTCTCTGCAGCTTCTGTCCTCCATCATGCTGCAGACATCACACCCTAGATCCTGCAGGGTGCTTTTGGTGTCACCTCCTGCTGTCATGAGGTGTGCACATGTGAAAGATACTTCATGCATTCTTCTACCTTCTTTGCTTTTCCTTTACTGCTCTTTAAACACTTTTATTTCCATGCCTCTCTTTTTCGTTCCTCCCTCTGTAGCTTTTGTTTCTTTGCCGTTTTCCTCTGACTTATTTATTCCTAAGTCAATGTTTTCACTCAAACATGAACAAACTGCTCCTTATGGACATGCACTGAAGATAAGATGCACAGAAACGGGCCGCACAAGCAGTTTGGGGTTTTCGGAGCCTTGCAAAAGGACAAGTCAGGAACTTGCACTTCCAGCTACCTTCCCTATATCCAAACTTAGTCCTTAAGGGACTTGAATCTGCAGCCCTGCAACCCAAGTCCTTAAACAGACTGAGCTGCTGCCTCCTTCTTCACAATATTAGATCAAAAACATGCAAACTTATGTTTTTATATTGTTTGTTGATGTGCACAAACAAAGAGCATGATCTCAACTAGCATATCTACCCACCTTGTTTATTCCCTCGTTCTCTTCTGTTTGTTTTTTCATTTATTATTGCAGCTTAAATATTCTACACTGCAAAGTGCAGCACAAATACAGTCCTCATTATGAAGCATATTAGGATGACTCAGGTGCAGGCATGAGAGCTTCTGTCGAGCTGCCGCAGCACCCAGCCAGGTTTCTTTCTTTCTGCAGAGTCTGAGGTATTCTCTCCGTCTGGTCCTCTCACTCCTGAATTCAGCGTTTCATCTGTTCCTGTCGGTGTCTGTGTTTTTCCTCCAGCTCAGATTTAAAGCTCCACTTTTCTCTCCTCTGGGTCAGAGAGCAGACAGCAGGAGAGGAGAGAAATCCTCTCTTTTGGCAGATTTACATAAGAGTTATTTTCCTCCAGATAAACACCAACTTCTCTAACTCTCTCTGCTGCTGCTGCTGACAAACCTCTGCTGCACACCTGTAGTCCTGGACTGGAAATCATAGTGCAGCTTTTCTGCACAAACATCAGCAGAGCAATGAAAGTGCATCATTTATTTAAGGAAGTAGAATCCTAACCCGCCTTAAATTAGACTTTGAATCACTTTAAATGTGTTTCTGTAAACGTTTGCATCCAAACAATAATGTGGATTAAATTCTGAGACGCTTCTCTGAAATGTAGCCGAGCTGAAAACAATCGAATCTCATCTGGATAATAAAATAAAAGTTGTGTGTTTCTGAACAACACAGGGACACACTGCAGGACTTTGTAGACCCCTGAAGGAGACTCCGGGGAGTCCGGCGGGGTGAAGAGGTTAATAAAACGGCTTTTATGTGATAGTAAAGAGAGTTTGCTGAAGTGTAAAAGGCCTAATGTCCGCTGATGCTTCTTCACAGTTACACAAGATTCAAACAACACACACGATTTAAAGCAAAACTCTGCACATCCAAATCACCCATTACAGCCGCAGAACACACACACTCCTCCGGTATCAGCCCGCCGTTAATCGACTCCCTGCTTCACCGTGCCCCTGAGCAGCAATCGTCCAATCAGAGCGGAGCAAGAGCAGCGCGGTGCACGGGGCCCGATTATAATAATACTAATGACCTTCATTCATACGGCGCTTTGCAGAAGCAACGAGAGTTTTTAACACCGCTGAAGAGGAATGAAGTCATTTTAGAGCTGCTGCAAAATCAGGAAGTTAAACAGCCTCCTCCTGTCAGGATCCATTTCTGGAAATATCTGACTTCATAGCTAAGACTTGTTTAAGTTTTGAGGAACAACATGCAGAACGTTCAGTAGCATGCGTTCAAAGACGTGCATCTAAGACAGCTGATTGGTTTGCATTAGAGCGGATGCATTCTCCCTGCACTCAGTTCTCCTGACAGCAAACCAACGCCCGCTAAACCTTCAGGGACGTTACAGAAACAAGAACGCCACCGAAATCTTCCGTTGCTCGAAGACTCTCCTTGTTTTATCAGAAGAGATTATCTGCTGAGTCAGCATTTCAACATATTGTTCTTCTACTTTATACTTTTTTATTTTTCCACTTCTTCTTCTTTTTCCACTTCTTCCACTTCTAGTACTTCTTCCACTTCTAATACTTTTTCTACTTCCACTAATTCAACTACTTCTACTACTCTTCCACATGTTCAGCTGTGTTTATAATGATTTAAATGTTGCTTTATTATTTTAGTAATTTTAACTGTTATCTTATTCTATTTTTATCTATTTATTTATTTTATTTATCTACTCAGTTTTATTTTCAACTCTTCTCCCTACCCTTTTTAAATCTATTTTAAATATTTGTGTCTTAATTTTGATGCTTTGACTTACTTTAATTACACACGTTTTATTTTCTGTGTGCATTAGTCTCTATTTTATTTTATTTTATTTTTATTATTATTATTTCTATTATTATTATCCTCCCCTAATATGTCTCACCATTGTTTTACCTCTGCTTCTTCCTTGTTTTCAGTCGCTGTAAAGCTCTTCTGTTTGCATTTGATTTGTATAAAAGGTGCTTTATAAATAAAGCTTGATTGATTGATCGATCCTCAAATAAGCAGCGTGTGAGTATCAATATATGGATACCACAGAACTGATACGCCCACCGCTGTTACAAAGGCTTTTAGAACCACAAAGTTTGCACAGAGAGACTGATGCAAAAAATTTCCCTGCAGAGGGATTTCTGTTTGGTGGATGTCGTGGGTTTGAAGTACTTGAGTGTAAGATCACAGACTCTTTCAGGTGTGACTGAGTTATAGTAAGTCACCTTTTAAAGGAGCTGCAGCGTTACTTCTTTCTGCTTCACTCTTATGAACGTCTCCTGCCACTCGTCTCTGCAGAGCTAACGTGAGCTGCAGAAGCGTGTTTTGTTAGCTGCTTCATGAGATTAGAGTCACTCCTCTTGGTGGTGGACAAAGTTTTCCTCATTGCACATAAACTACAACTCAAGGAGGGGAAAATGATGCTGCAAGGGGGGCTAGTTTGGTGGGGTGGGTTCCTTGTGCGCAGAAGCTATAGTTTTTGTCATGCATGCTGGTTGTGTGGTTGATTCCAGGTCTCTACGTGATATGGTGCATGCTCTCTCTCTCTCTCTCTCTCTCTCTCAACGAGACCCTTTCAGTATCAGTGATTGTAACAGCTTTATAGAGTTTGAGATGTAAGTAGAGGATCAGGACTGTGAGTTGACCTGATGCACCAAAGTCCAAAAGGCAGGGAGTGAATCTGTTTTCTGTCAGTGCTTGAAAACACGAACTGTTCCTTTAAAGGCCGACCTGTCTGCACATGAAGCACCTGTTGCCATGCAGAGGGTTCCTCCTCGCCCTCCGTCTCCTCGCCGTGTTCGGTCCATCCGTCCGCGAGAGTCAGAAACGCTGCTTCTCTCTGTTCTGTGATGTCACGCAGCCTTCCGTGATTTGAGGCGGCGTCCCCCCGAGCCCGTAAATTACCCCGCCGTCACGCCATCACGCCGTCCTCGCTCGAGTCGTGTGATGAAAGAGCGCGGAGATACCGAACACCTTATTCATATTCATCTGCCAGGTAACCTCTCTGAGCGGCGGGCGACCACCGGACGGTGCAGCCAATTAGGGAAGCCGGTCTGAATGCAGGGCGAGGAGGAAGAGGAGGAAGAAGAGGATGAGGAGGATGAGGAGGAGGAGGGGAGGTCTGGACTGGGTTCAGTCTGTTGTCACAGCAACGCCAGCTTTGATGTTGCCTTGGCATTGTGAGGCAGACAAAGAGCCGAAGGACGAAGGTCAGAGAGAAGAGGAGCGACGGAGGATAAAGATGAGGCCCCGCCCCCTTTTTTCTGCACAGGAAGTTTACAGCGGGACACCGTCTGGGCCCCACTTGGCCTCCAGCCTTTGCTTTACAGGATTTAGACCAGATTAAGGGGTTTCTCTGAGGGGGGGACGTCAGATGAACAAAAACGGACGTCTAATCCACAGCGCCCCCCCCAGCTAATCCACTTATTTGCCCGGTATTAAAGTAGCGATCCTTCCCGAGTTAATAAGCCCCCCCACACTGCCCCGCCTCCGACACCACGGGAGGAGGAGGAGGAAGAGCGGGAACCTCCTCTTCATGTCAGCATCAACAAAAACAAACGCTTCATGTTTGTTCAGAGCGAGCAGACTCCTCTCAGCGCCTCCATCCTCAGGACGCCAGGTCGTCTCTCCGTGAGCTTACAGACGACTCTGAGAGTAAACATCCTCTGACTCAGAGTCTCAACCAAGAAGAGATGTTCACTTCATCATGAGAGAGAGATTACAGCCGCCGCCGCCGCAGCAGAGCCCATGTGGTGTGACATTTAAAGATATTGAAGTTTCTTTAAGGGTCGTCTATACGTCTAAAAATAAACCCGTCTCTGCGGCGGCGGTGTGAACTCATACGTGTGCTAGAGAACATGACAGGGACACTCTGGACTTCATCAAGAACTTACAAACACACAGAAAGACTTTACCTTATTAAACCTCAGGGATTTACAGATTTCAAGGGACATGAAACATTTAAGGGTCATACAAGAAATTAGAGAAACAACCATCATAGAAGAGAGAGTTTATATCACAGTAAAAATATCAAGGATCCTCCTCCTCCTCCTCCTCCTCCTCTCCTCATCCATGTTGTCTTTCTGGTCCTCTGAAAACCTCTGACCTGTTGACTCCAGGCCTGGCTCCGCTCATCATGACTTTGGTTTGTTGTTGTAGTTAAGTGAAATACGATCTGGTGATAACACAGAGTGTTTTATTCTGAAAATTAACCGGATGTTTTCATTTTGTTTTGGTGAAACCTGACTTCCTGTCCCGCTCCATCTGCTCTGTTGAGATTGATGCGTCGTGCTCCGGCATCCGGCACAGATAGAAGTCTTGTGTATCTGATCCGGAGGACTTCGACCTGCTGGACTGGACTCCACAACTGAGTGGATCCAGTGGAAGTTAACACCTGGACTAGAATAGAAACCTCTCAGATCTGGAGCTGTGACGGACCGGACATGGATCAGGTGGAAATTGGCCGTGAGTCATTTGGACACACTCAGAAAACATCTACTGGTTCAAGAACTGGTTTGGATCAGAGCTCCTTCTCATGACTGGAACCTCAAGCTGGTCTCGTACCCTTAGATCCTACTGTGGGAGGTTCCTGGCCCTTGTGGGACGGTGCTCTGCAGAGCGATTAAAGCTCCTCTCGTTCAATAGTTTCTCTATTTCAGGGATTGGCGTACAACGTTTGACAAAATCTGCCCGTATGTCGACGATGCATTGACCTCCTCGCTGCTCAGAGTCCACCAACGACTCATTTCATTGGCTAACGTTTGTACAAAGTGCGATCAGTATGCATGACATTAATTTACCTAGGCAGTGGGAAAGGAGGCCATGCATCTCTCAAAGCAGGGCGAGATACAGACGTGTAAGGACCCCGACAGGTCCAGAGACCACCAGACCCGCTCATGCTCATACCTGTACGGGTTTTAATACACCTGATGAGCACGTCTTTGGACTTTCAGAGGAAGCTGAGGTGCTAATAGGGATCTCAGATAGGCAGAGTGAGGACGTGCAGACTCAAGGCCAAAGCTGGGATTACAACTATGAGAGTTAATTGG
>NC_048279.1:37756176-37824761 GCF_009762535.1 Notolabrus celidotus
TTCATCCTTGGTTTTTGAAGCGGTTGGATATTGAATTCTGAAATGTTTCTGTGTCGTATTGATTCTTGCTTTCACTTCAGAGCAGACGGCCTCGACGTGTGTGTGTGTGTGTGTGTGTGTGTGTGTGTGTGTGTGTGTGTGTGTGTGCTGCTCTACATTCAGCCTCTCTCCGTCTGTTCCTGCTGATTCACTTCTTTTATTCATTCACGGCGTGCGAACGCTCCGTGTGAACTCTCTCGTTGACCAGTCACACGGAGGTCACAGGCGGCGTTACCTGTTGCATCATCACACCTGGAAAGTAAAGGTGACCTGCTAGCATTAGCCTGTTAGCATGTGCTATCAGAGAGGATGTCTTAGCTGCCATTCAAAAAAAGTTCCTTTTGTTCAAAGTCTGGCTGTTTGAGAAACGCTGCGTTCACTTGCTCCTCAGAAAAGTCAGATTCCCCAGATTTGGAAGTCGGTCTCAGGACTTTGGTGCTTTGTGGAGGATTTGAGTGACAGTATCTCAGCCTTCAGGGACTTAGCTCGGGAACTGCAGGGTCACTGGTGCAGGTCTCTGCAGGGACTAAAGTTTGGACACTGGGCTGCTGAGGCGTCCTTGAACCGGGCACTGCTCAGAGAGTTGATGCATGTGCAGCGGTCATTTGTGCATCTACACAGAATCCTGCATGTGCATCTTAACGGGACATGTTGTTAAAGTCTAAACGACACAGATAGCTCGTTTAAGTTTCTCTAATTTTGTCCCAGACTTGTTGCTGCACCTGAACGCACCTTAACACCTCTAACACGTTGCTTTATTCCTTTAATTCTGCAGAAAAAAGTCAGATAAATAAACTATTCCATCAAATCTAGGTTGCTCTTTTTGGACAGCATCTCTCTGCAACAACTGATGTGACGGCCTTTTGTTCATGCACTGACAGGTGACTGAAGTCTGCAGCGAGCACACTTTGTCCTCATGTTCCTCCTGATTGAATCTGTTCGGATAGTTTGATTTCTCTTTGTTGCTCTCTCGTTAAGAAGAAGACAGAAAGGCGAGTTTTTGGTGCTTTTGTAAAGTCGTGATCACAGTCGAACCTTCCAGCAGCTTCCTCTGCGCACACACACACACACACACACACACACACACACACACACACACACACACACACAGAGAGAGGTGATTTCACTTCTTGCAGCGTCATCCTGGTTTTGACGACAACACCACCGGACGTGATGTTCCCACTGATGGATTATCTGTTTGAAAGGAGGTCCTCTGCAGTGTGCACGCTCACAAGCATTTGTACTTCTGCAGACAAACTTGTGGGTTCTGCGGTGTCCTCGCAGGGATTAGCAGATATTGAAATGTTGAGTTGTTGCAAAATAAGCTGGAGGGGAAGGATCTCGAGGGGCAGAGTTGACGGGGAAATGTTTCCTGGTTTGCAGAGAAATCAACAAACTGCAGAGGAAAATCATAAAAACATGAGGAAACTTTAAAAAATGCAAAGATGTGGAGACTTTAAGAGGGTGAAACGTCGTCATTCATCATCACTCAGGACATTTATTTTCACTCAGACTTCCTGCGACAGTCATTCTTTATTTTTCTGACAGGATTGGAAACGTTTACTTGTTCCCTCGGCTTCTTAAAAACGTCTGTGATCCCGCTGTGAGCGTGCAGCGACCACATCAGAGCGAGGAGGAGATGGACTAAACGGAGAGCGGGGGCAGTAATTGTCCTTTAACGGACGTTTGCTGCCGTGTGAAATGCATTCGAGTCGCTCTGTCGTCATCACAGGCTGATGAGGCGTCCTGTTGACACACACACACACACACACACTGATGCAGGTCCAGCAGACCTCCACAGCTACACGGTGGATCGGCTTCCTGTGATCCTCTCTCTGTGATTGGATTAAGCCGTCATCCTCCGCAGATGATCTGCCCGTCCACCCACACAACAACAGCCAGATCCCCGCCGCTCGCCCCCCCCCTCCACCCCGGATCACTAAGCAGATTTGACGGACAATAGCATTATGCCTCCACCACATGTTCTTCATTAACGCGGGCGTGGACGAGGAGGAGGAGGGGGGCGGCAGGTAAACCAGGCCACGCCGCCACCGCCGCCTCGCTCCCCAGGCCTGCAGGCTGGGATCAGTTTTCCTTTCATGAGCTCTGATGAACGGCAGCTTTAAATAAAGAGCTGAACTGTCATTCAGACGGGAGCTGATTAATCACTTAAAGACACGGAGCCGTAAACATCTCTACTTTTAACTCTCAGATTAGAGGAAATGCTGCTTCCTTCTGTTTGGTATCATCATGATTCACAACACAGCCGAACAAGCGTGCGCTCCGACAGGCGGGGACGGGCGTGAGTCTTTTTATTTGAAGGAACACAACTCGTCAAAAACAATCCTCCTAAATGTCCCCGGCGTACCGCAGGGACATTAAAGAGGACGTAAACAGGATGTTAGCCAACACGAGACAAAACCACGAGGCAGCACAACAAGATGCTCACAGTGTGTGTGTGTGTGTGTGTGTGTGTGTGTGTGTGTGTGTGTGCAGAAGAAAGTATCATCACAATATCAACAAGTTCACAGAGAGCTGCTGCAGCTTCAGATGAAGCGTTTGCACAGATATCAAGGCTACAACTTGAACTCTGACCTTTCTTTTTGACTGTATTGTAAGTTGGTGTGTTGACTTATCTGAGCTGAAGTGATGAACCAAAGGAAGGAAACTTACCTGTGAGTATCAAGGCATTATGTGTGTCTAACATGAGTCTGGTCCTGCTGGAGGTTTCTGCCTGTTAAAGGAAGTTTGTCCTCTCCACTGTAACTAGCTAAATACTGTGAGGTGTAATGCTCATGGTGGATTAAGGTGGGGTCAGACTGAGTCTGATCCGGTCTGGGTGTTGGGTCTCTGTTCATAGTTTGACATAGAGTGGTCTAGACCTGCTCTGTTTGTAAAAGAGTCTTGAGATAACGTTTGTTGTGATTTGGTGCGATACAAATAAAGATTGATTGATATTGAAGGTCTTGTATTTGAAGCAGGCCTTTAATCGTGGGGTATTTGCAGATCTGAGATGTGTAGGACTGTACAGCCGCTCAAAGCTGAACAATGCAAGTCAAATCAACATTTTAAAACCACGACAGTGTGGCGTGAAGACTTTAAAGAGAGTTTCTGGGACTTGAAGCGTATTTTGGAGGACATGATGACTGCGGGTATAAATCAAACACAATAAACGAACTAGTCTAGACACACAAATGTAGGTTTTTATTCTTCAGTGGAGTCTGGGAGTTCCTGGTTTCAAATAAAAGATCTGACTTTATAAACATGCTTTTAAACGGACCCTGTATCTCCTGTTTTTAGACTCTGACGATAAACTGGTTTTGTAGCGGACTCTCAGACTTTCAAAATCCACGATATTCTCCCCCACTGAGCGTCTGATCTGTCCAAATACAAGCAATGCATCCTGTCACAGTGATTTTCACCCAGCAGTGTGTGTGTTAGTGACAGAGACACAACCAATCCTCTTCTGGTGATACATAAGAGCAGGGCGTCCCTAACTCTTCAACCCCCAAGATCCCAAAATAAGGCGCCAAAGACTTGTGACCCCCACTGTCCCTCGAGGTGATTAACACACATACTTCATCAAGCTGGTCTGCAGAGAATGAACCTCCTACATGCACATGTGGAGGTTTCATTTATCTATTTATGTTGATTTTTTGGGGTAAAATACTTAAAGTTCAATAACTTAAGAGATCAAATAAAATCTGGAAGACATCTCGCGTTCCTCACTTTGGGATTCACTGCATCAGAGAACATCTTTAGTAAGACGTTTCAAAGTTTTGATCAACTTAAACATCAAAGATGAGGATGCATTCAAGAGTGTCGTGGACGTACCTTCCATCCAGGACGTCTGTCCCTGCAGGTGCATTCAGGGACTGTCGTAAAAGTGCAATAAAGCCCTGGTGTTGTGTGTTTGTAGCACTTTTAGTTGAAGATAATCTGAACGCTGTCATAGTGTCCACAGAGAGAGTGTTTTCCTTTTACATGACTTGGAGGAAGGAACAGTCTTCTGTTTTATCGCTTTTCAATTTGGTAGAACCCCGACACCAATATCTGATCGGGTACATGATCGAGTGTGAAGAGAGTAAAAGGGAAGACTATAATGTGAGTCAAACTATCAGGTGTTTTCCTCTAAAGACAAAGACTGCCAAAATAATCCTGCTCTGATCCTGTCGGTGCAAAAACAAGAACTTTTAGGGGACGGTCTCTTTAAACGGTCTCAAAATGAAGTCCAGGTCGATGTTCATTCAGCTCAGTTAGTATTTGGAGCTCTGTCTTCTGCAGCATCTGTCAGATTCTTCCAGGAACTAACATTTGGAGCCACAGAGGTTTACAGATGTGAGGATATAAAAAGAGAGGAATCAATGAGAGGAGGAGGAGGAGGAGGAGGAAGAGGAGGAGTGCTGAAACCTCTGCAGCAGAGCTCAGATACACTGATGGACACAAACATGTGGACGCCTCCCCTGAGCTTCCCCCTCCTCTCTTCTGACATTTAGGACACGTCATGTTGTGCTCACTGTTGTTGTGTGTTTAGGAGTGATAAACAGAGCGGTCCCAGCTGAGTTCACGTCCTGTTCTTGACTCCTGACCGGGATCAGGACTCCGGCGGTCCGAGCTGCTGCTGCTGCTGCTGCTGCTGCTGCTGCAGACGCTGCCTGTTAACAATTCAGCACGTCCACAATAACAGAGCCGCGTTTGGTGATTCTGAGCGCGCTCGCTGAGCTCTGCGGCACAAGGCCGCTGCTTTCATGGCCTCGAATCCAGAAAATCCCCAGAACTAGCAGAGAGGTTCAGGCGGTAGGACAGGAGGTCTCAGAGGAGAGGAGGGGGGGAGGAAGAGGAGGGGGAGGAGGAGGTGTAGAGAGAGAGAGATGGAGGGAAGTGGGATAAGAGCAGGAGGAGGAAGGAGGATGATAGTAAATATGATATGATACGTTGGATGTGATAAAGAGGAAGAGGATGATGATGATGAAGAGGAACAGGTGGAGGAAGAACAGGATGAAGGAGGGAGAGGAGAGGAAGAGGAGTGAAGGAGGGAGAGGAGAGGAAGAGGAGTGAAGGAGGGAGAGGAGAGGAGAGGAAGAGGAGTGAAGGAGGGAGAGGAGAGGAAGAGGAGTGAAGGAGGGAGAGGAGAGGAGAGGAAGAGGAGTGAAGGAGGGAGGGAGTTGGAGACAATGAGGGCGAGGAGTTTTTTTGTTTCACTTCTCGCAGCTCGTCTGCCAGCAGGAGGCGCTGGGCTCATCCTGGATCAGACCATCTGTTAGAGATTTGGCTGCTGACCCTGAAAACGACACCCTGCTAACACACACACACACACACACACACACACACACACACACACACACACACACACACACACACACACACACACACACACACACACACGCACACAAACACACACACTCTGCTGCTCTCTGTTGTTCATTTGTTGTTTGGAATTAGTGAAAATCAGCTCTGACATAATGTGGTTTACTGAACATATGACATCCCTCCACCACTCTTTTACTCCCTCCCTCTCTCCAACCATCCATCCATCCATACATCCATCCTTCATTCATCCATATTTTTTATTGTCCATGCATCGATCTATCCATCCATTTATACTTTTCTAAATCATATCCAATTCATCCTTCTTTTCTTTCCTTAACTTTCCTCCATCCATCTATTTATTTTAAACTCCGTCTACCCATCCTCTGCTAAACTGTCCGTCCGTCCATCTATCCATCCATCCATCCATCCATCCATCCATCCATCCATCCATCCATCCATCCATCCATCCATCCATCCATCCATCAATCCATCCATCCATCCATCCATCAATCCATCCATCCATCTATTAACCCATCCAACCATCTTTAAACATTCCTCTGTCAATCTATCCATCCTTTTATACTTTTCTTGATCACCTCCATCTTTCTTCAGTTGCTCTGTTTATTTTTAAATCCATCTATCCATCAATTTTTTTCCCTAATCCATCCATTCTGTTTTCCTTTTTTTAAATGTCCATCCATCCATCCCTTTATCCTTTTCTCGATCATCCCCCTTGTATCCATCCTTCCTTTCCTGAACTTTCTTCCATCTATCCATTTATTGTAAATCCCATCCTTTGCTAATATATTCATCCATCCATCATCCATCACATTTTTTCCAAATCATCCATCCTTTTTTCCTTTTTCGAAATGTCCATCCATCCATCCATCCATCCATCCATCCATCCATCCATCCATCCACCCATCTGCTCCCATCATGCTTCCATCTTTTGCTGAAGTTTCTATCCATCCATCAATTCATCTTTATTGGAACCATCCATCTTTTAATTATCATCCCTTCATTCTTCTATCCATTTATCCATATATCAACATCCATCCATTCATTTGTTGCCCTCATCCATCCATCATCAAACTTTTCCGAATCCATTCATCCATTATTTTCTAAACATCCCTCTACCAATCTATCCATCCATTAATACCTCTCTTGATCATCTTCCATTCATCCATCTTTCCTTTCCTGAACTTTCCTCCATCCATCTATTTTTCCTTTTGAACTCATCCCTCCTTCTTTTTTAAACTCAGGGGTAAACTGTAAGGTATCCTTGTCTTGCACATTATCGCTCTCAGGCAGACTTTGGAAACATCGGGGTGAACGTGATGGAGTAGAAATAATAATCCATAAATAACAAAAGTAACATGAGAATAAAAATCAAAGATTTCTAAAAATGTGAACTCCAGACTTTTATCAACTTTGTCTGAAATCCAAGAGGAGAGGTTAATAACACGATGATACCTGAGCGTTTCTCCGTCTGCAGAAACATGGACCTTCATAAAGAGAGATCACAGACGGGTCACTAAGGTCTGCTCTCAGCTCTGACTTCAGACCGTCCCCGAGCTGCTCGTCCCAAAGTGAAAACCATGCAGCGTGTGGAGGAGGAAACTTGGCACGGGTATAGCGGTGTGGAGTTTTCTGGATATGTTGCTGCTGACTTATTTGCATTTGCCTGCAGAGGCGAAAATAAAAACTACATATTCATTTCCCTCCTTGAAACGCTGGATTCAGAAGCAGGAGAAGACATTTTTAAAGCATCACTTTGGAGCCAGAGATGCTCATGTTGTTGCATGCTGAAGCCAGGAAAACTTTCAGAAATGTGTTGGTGTAAACATCCCCGCAACTTTTATTTACATTCTAATCCTTCCTGGATGTTTTTGTCACATCGTACTTGCAGACTCTGTGTGGTTATCACCCTCTGATTTTATTCTTTGTTGTCCACAACGAAAGGTTTGTCCTCTGGGGAGCAGAGAAACAGACGGAGCAGGGATGTAAGGACAGTTGGAGCGATCAGTGAAATGAAAGATGAGCTGTAGTACCCGTTTCAAACAGCAGGGGGTGCTGTCTGCACTTGATTTCCCTTGTTCAGCGTCATGACGTCTCTTAGGTTTGTCGCTGAATAAAGGCGTAAAGACACGGCGGCAGGAGGGGAAGATTTTGCAGTTGAGGATTCACAATCCCAAACTATATTTGTCAACGATTGAAGCTTTGTTTACGATCTCTGCTGGCGTCAAACGGCGAGACGTGACTCCACACCTGAAGGAGAGACGACAACGTAACTGTGTACGTGTCTTCAGGCGGCGCTAACACATCCAACGTTTATCACTGTACTCCCAACCCCAGTCCACAATCCTGAAGTGAAGGACACAATATGCAACAATAATAATAATAATAATAATAAAAACAATGAAAATAAAAATAAAATAAATGAAAATAAAAAAGAAGTTTCTGAACGATCTGAGGAAACGCTCTCATGATATCTTAATGAGGAAACATAAGATGTTAAAACTCAACACAGGAAATGAAACTCGCCAAAACAAAATACATTAATAAGATCATAAAACACTAAAATATTAAAACATTAAAAGAAAACAAGATGCTTAATTTAAAATACATTTCTAGGATAGTAAAACACTAGAAGATAAAACTATTAACAGAAAACAAGATGTTATTCTTAAAATATAAAATAAATAAGTACATATATAAATAAAATAGAATAACAAAAATGAATGAATAAAATAATTTACAAAGATAATAACACACTTAAATATTAAACCAGTAAGAGAAAGTAAGATGCTGTACTTAAAATAGATAAATAAAATAAATGACTAAGATAATAACACACTTAAATATTAAACCATTAAAAGAAAATAGGATGCTATACTTTAAAGCTGCTGTGAGGAACTTTTAGCTTGTATCGATTCTGGCGCCCCCTTGTGGACAAAGTGATACCTCTTATCTCTTGTCCTGTACATGCAAAATAAGTGTCTTCAGACAATAGCCTCATCCTGTTGTCTTTTAAGGTTTAGATTTATCACACAATGTGATTATTTGCAATGAAAACAGCCAAAAAAGGGTGTTACCAAAGCGAGATGTCAATCATCTGTTCTGACACCTACCCCCTCAGAGCAGTTTCAGGCATTAAAAATGACAACAGAGAAGGTATCAATGTTGTTGTAGATGGTCTTGTTTGCATTTGAGGGTCATAAAGAGGCATCAGTATCAGTTTCAGTCTGTTTCTCAGCCAGTTAAAAACTCCTCACAGTGCCTTTAAATACATAAATACAATAAAATAAAAAGTGGGTAAAATCTGAGCTAGATAATAAATAAATAATAAAGTAAGGTGAAATAAAACTGTTATAAGAATAAAACTCAGTTAAAGCGAGTCTAAAGAGGTCGGTCTCTCATGCTCTGTGCCGCCCTCAGATCTTCAGGTCAGGTGTTCAAGTATTACTTCTGTCCTTTCAAAATAAAAGCACGTATGTTTTCAAGTCAGGATATAAGTAACGGAGTCATAAGGGAGTTAAAAGGCAAAATAAAAGCCTCACAATAAACACTTTCATAAGGTTATTTCTTCTCTTATTTTGAAAGATAACCAGGGTTACTTATACCCTTAAACAATTACAATAAGGTCTTTTTAAGTGACGCGTTACATCCTAAGAAATAAAATAATACAAATACACACGTGACAATCAAACATATCCTTAAAGGCCAAATAACTGCACATAAACCGCCATACTGTGTGTGTTTATTCCCTTACTCACTGCACATCTGCTTTGAAACATAAAACACAAGTTAGCACTCTCACCTGACTGCACACACACACACACACACACATGCACGCTCACACACTCGCCTCTCTGTAGTGTCAGTGTTGGTTAGCAGCAGGAACATCCGTCATGCTGCTGGCAGGCTGCAGCATCACTGAGGACCCGGGGTCGGAGGTCAGGGGTCACCAAGGGAGCCAAGGACAGAGCCAGGGGTAGCACACACACTCACTCAATGACACACACTCTTACACACACACACACACAGTCCCTGATGTCATGGTCACCTCCCCTGCAGCAGAACAATGTTTCCTCCCCCAGAGGACGACAAAGTCACAACTCAACAACCTTTTTTCCTTCACTCGTCTCCTCTGTCCTTTCCTTTCCTCCTCTCTCCATCACTCACCTCGTATCCTTTCCTTTCCTCCTCTGCTTTCTCTCTCTCTCTCCGTCCTCGTGTCTCTCTCTGCTGTTAATTGGTTGTTCGTAGATGAAGCTCGTTAAGCTCATTAGCCGTACAGAATGTGGTCGAGCCTCGCTGACATCAGTGTCTCTCTTACACCACCAGCTGTTCCTCCAGATGTACCCTCCTCCTCCCCCTCCCTTCCTCCCCTCCTCTCTCTCTGAATCTCACTCTCCCATCAGCTGGCCTTTTATTTTGTAAGATTAGAAGCTGTCAGTCAGAGTTTGGGGTACTCGGTGCAGGTGTGAATAAATCCAGGTGTGTGACGCTGACAGTTAAGATGCAAACGTTACCTTCTGGTCTGCAGAAACACGCCTCCAAAAACGCCTTACTGTGTCTTTAATGAGCTCAAAACAACAACGCCAACGTTCGTGAAGATGTGCTCAAACAAACACGTGAATAAAGTCCAGTTTCTCTTCAGACTTGATGACAATACTTCCAGGGATTTCTGTTTCGTTTGCATGCTGCGTCAAATATTTTAATTTTATCAAAATAAGACAAACATGAAAGGAAATGATGAGACTGAATCTACTCTTCAAGAGCAGCTGCAGAAGACCTTTTGGGGTGCATGCACCAGACTGCATTTCCCATCAATCAAGCTTTATTTATAATCACCTTTAATACAAATCAAATGCAATTCAAAGAGCTTTACAGCGACTGAAGGTGGCTGTAAAGGTGGACGAGTCCACGGTCAAATGAAACAGCAGCCAAATAAACAAAGAAATCTCTTTGTTGTGTCACGCTGTTGCATCATCTGCAAAGAAAGGAGGGAAATGCATGAAACAGAAATGTGAAGCTACAATATTTATACATTTTTAGAAGTTTGGATAGTTGGTTCATTCTCCTGTTTAAAAGAGATATGCAACATCCAGTTGAGGTCATGCACACACAGAGGAAGCATACCTGGACTCAGTAACCTCAGCTGAAGTCTCGGCACAGACCAGAATCTGAAAGAAGGAGAGAAGCTCTGCTTCCTGTGAATCCACCTCACCCTGACATCTCTTCATTAGTGTGTCTATAGGAGCCTGTTTGTGCACATGTGTGTGTGTGTGTGTGTTTATGTAAGGCCTCACAGCAACTTTATTGCTACCATCATTATTTCACTGCCTCGTGCACCAATGGGAACGCAGCAGCAGAACATGCACGGCTAAAAATAACCAAACATATGCGCCGTACCTCAGCGGAGAGACGCTGCACACGGCTCAGTATGCAGGAGGCGCAGCAGCTTATTGGCTTACATACAGGTGTGCAGGCTATATGTGCAAGAAGGGCCTCTGACATCCAAACATTCAGGGTCGCAATTTGGCAAAAAATCTGTAAGGGCAACAGCCGACCTCAAAGCTTTCCTCTGCCTCCTACAGCGCTCTGAAACCTCAGCACCGTGTGGAAACAGAGGTGAGGAGGAGAGCCCGACGTGCAGACCTGATGATTCCTGCAGCTCTGTGTTCTCGTTTCCTCCCAACACGGAAATAAAAAGAAGAAGGGGGGAAGTGCTGCTCCACGTTCAGGAACATCGACTCTAATTTAGAAATGACAGACTCATGTGTGTGTGTGTGTGTGTGTGTGTACGCAGTGATATTCCTCAAGGATAGGAAGTCATGAGTCACCTGAGAACATCACAAGGAAATACTGCAGAAGGTGTGTGTGTGTGTGTGTGTTTACTTGTTTTCATGTTCGTGCAGAGATATATCTATCCGTGCATGTTCCAATCCGTGCTCCGCTTTGGTGTGTGTGTGTGTGTGTCTGTGTGTGTTCGTGTGTGTGTGTGTGTGTGTGTGTGTGTGTGTGTGAAGACTCCGTGATTGTGTGTGCTGTTTCCTCAGATATCTCACCGTTCTGACAGGAAGTCAATTTCCTATTTGCAGTTTGTTCTGGCAGCGATTGGTTCGGTCTGAGTTGATTTGTCTTCATCAGAGCCAATCAGATCCTCGCTCACGCCGGGCGACACACACACACACACACCGGGCGGCGATCACGGGTTGATCGATTAGACGAGCCCTCGTTAGCGCTCGATTTCTGATCTGTAGCTTGTTTTCTGCGTGTTGGCGTCTAAATCTGCAGTTTTGTCAAACTTGTACAACCTTTGTGTGTGAGTGTGTGTGTGTGCATGTGTGTGTGTGTGTACATGTGTGTGTGTGTGTGTGTGTGTGTGTGTGTGTGCCCCCTCTCAGTAAAAATCTATCCACAGAAGAAAGAACGAGAAGAGCTTTTTCCTCGTTGGCGGCGGCTGCAACCTTCGCTATTCATCACTGTCATTAGAGCATCTGAGGCTGCCATATTATTCTGTTATGCAGCTTCTCTCTCTCTCCTCCTGTGTGTGTGTGTGTTTGTGTTTATGTGTGTGTGTGTGTGTGTGTGTGTGTGTGTGTGAAGTGGCTCAGCTCTATCCGGAATTGAAATGAATTCTGCAGCGACACAGCAGCTATTTTCTCCTCTGTGTCTGACCTAATTGCGGGCGCACTCGACCGACCGCTGAGTTTGTTTGGACGCTTCGTTCAGCGCTCACAGTCTCATGCTAATGTCCATACAGAGCTCATTAGAGCACGAAACATGACCGCCACACACACACACACACACACACACACACACACACACACACACACACACACACACACACACACACATTTATAGAGATCAGTGACTCCTGTTTGATGTCCGTACTGCAGGCCTGGCTTTGAGAAGCGTACTGTACCTCAGGATGTCTGCCCCTGTTTCCAGGTCGAGGTGGAGCTTTAACCTCGTGTGTCATTTCCAAGAAAATGCATTCAAGTATTTTTTATTAAAGCCACAGTACAGAATATCTATCTAGTTGTGAACACGCTACAAATATTTCTGAAGTCTCTTTATAACCCAAGAAAGCAAACACAGTCCATGTGCAGCATCATGGACTTCTTCTTTGGTGTTATTTTGAAGGTGTGTTAGTGCTGGTGGGGGGTAGGTGTCAGAGAAGCAGCTTCCACGGCTATTATTGATAATAAGTTATACATTTGATTTTTTTAAAGAAAGCAGGATGAAGTGTTTTCTTTTACATGTAAAGAAAAATTCAGCAAAGATGTATAAAGCGTGATTTGGCCACAGGGGGCGCCAAAAATTACGCTATCTGAAAGTTCCTTCCAGTAACTTTAATTTTAATAATCAACGTTTTGTTAATTTCAGCAAAGACAAGTTTTAAATATGGCACTCGTACGTCTCAGAAACCGTGCACACTGTACCTTTAAATACTACACACTGTCCCTTTAAATACTACACACTGCACCTTTAAATACTACACACTGCACCTTTAAATACTACACACTGCACCTTTAAATACTACACACTGCACCTTTAAATACTACACACTGCACCTTTAAATACTACACACTGTACCTTTAAATACTACACACTGTACCTTTAAATACTACACACTGTACCTCTAAATACTACACACTGTACCTTTAAATACTACACACTGTACCTTTAAATACTACACACTGTACCTTTAAATACTACACACTGCACCTTTAAATACTACACACTGTACCTTTAAATACTACACACTGTACCTTTAAATACTACAAACTACACCTTTAAATACTACACACTGCACCTTTAAATACTACACACTGCAACTTTAAATACTACACACTGCACCTTTAAATACTACACACTGCACCTTTAAATACTACACACTGTATCTTTAAATACTACACACTGCACCTTTAAATACTACACACTGCACCTTTAAATACTACACACTGTACCTTTAAATACTACACACTGCACCTTTAAATACTACACACTGTACCTTTAAATACTGCACACTGTACCTTTAAATACTACACACTGTACCTTTAAATACTACACACTGTACCTTTAAATACTACACACTGTACCTTTAATTAAAGGTTGACACTCTGGGTTTAGATAAAGTAGAGGGCTGAAGAATGACCTGACATGAATTCCCTAAGTGAGAGCACAGACTTTGTTTTCCCAGCAGCCTCGGCGGGTTGTTAGAAAACAGGATCAATAACGGCGTCCTGCTTTAACCTGTCGCCTGACATTATAACCAAATATTTGCGATGCTGCTTCGGCTGCATGAACTCATCGTTAATCAATAAGACTGGAGCCATTACGCTCTCAGTCAATCACTGTTTCTCAGGATTCTCAGGAGTTCAATGTGAGGCATGAGTCACGGCGCTAACCAGCACACACACGCACACACACACACACACACACACACACACACGCAGCAGGATCTCCTCTTTAGATAACAGAGGAGCTGAAGAGGAGGCTGTGGCGTTAAAAGGATTGGGCTGGCAAAGGTTGGCATGGAGACCTCTGCCAAGGCGGCCCTCCAAAAAGACTTCTCTTTCCTTTTTTAAAGACGTGAAAAGATTTCTGCTTTTTCAAAATCGGAGGGCGAGGCAAGTTGAACTCAGAAAGCTGGAGGATGTGGGGCGGTGGCGTGTGAGGGATCCAGGGGAGACAAAACAAAGCGAAGGTGTGAGGAGTTCTCAGCCCCGCCCCCCTTTAGGCTCTGTCGTCTGCGGGTGAATGGAGTTGGCGAGGTCACGGCGTGCCGCGCTTCTCGGTTTATTGTCTTCTGACTGCACTTTGTTCTGCAGCTCGGCCTCAGTGAGCATCAACAGGCTGGAAACGACTGTCTGAGCTTCTCTGTGTGTGTGTATGTTGTAGTCTTGGACACACATGAGAGGATGATACTCAATGAACTTCCTGTTTCCTGTTCCAGCTCATTTGACACAGACGCTGGAGACGAATGAGACGGGTCAAGCTGCATTCATGCCCCCGAGCGTCTCCCTGAAGTTTCAGGCTGGGCGCTTCAGACGTTTAGAAATATGTTCAAACACTGAGAGACGTCCTCAATCTCCTGAGTATGCAGGGACACATTTACACTCTGACTTCACCCCAATGTCTGCCTGCAAGGCCCCTTCGTGCATTTCTAGAAGTCGGGGTGAGCTTAAATATTCATAATGAGACTTCCTCCAGTTAAACGTAGCATCTTTGTGACGAGCTGTGCTTCTCCCGCCAACGTGCACGCCTTGTAGTAAATGCTAAATGGTGACTCTGGCATGCATCCCCTGAATCCCTCTCCTCATGCATGGAAAACTTCATGCACAGAGGAATATACAGTATTTAAAGGTACAGTGTGTAGTATTTAAAGGCGCAGTGTGTAGCTTTTTAAGGTGCAGTGTGTAGTATTTAAAGGCGCAGTGTGTAGTATTTAAAGGTACAGTGTGTAGTATTTAAAGGTACAGTGTGTAGTATTTAAAGGCGCAGTGTGTAGTATTTAAAGGTACAGTGTGCAGTATTTAAAGGTACAGTGTGTAGTATTTAAAGGCGCAGTGTGTAGCTTTTTAAGGTACAGTGTGTAGTATTTAAAGGTGCAGTGTGTAGTATTTAAAGGTACAGTGCGTTGTATTTAAAGGTGCAGTGTGTAGTATTTAAAGGTACAGTGTGTAGTATTTAAAGGTGCAGTGTGTAGTATTTAAAGGTGCAGTGTGTAGTATTTAAAGGTACAGTGTGTAGTATTTAAAGGTACAGTGTGTAGTATTTAAAGGTACAGTGTGTAGTATTTAAAGGTAAAGTTTGTTGTATTTAAAGGTGCAGTGAGTATTTAAAGGTACAGTGTGTAATTAAAGGTACAGTGTGTATTTAAATGCGCAGTGTGTAGTATTTAAAGGTGCAGTGTGTAGTATTTAAAGGTGCAGTGTGTAGTATTTAAAGGTGCAGTGTGTAGTATTTAAAGGTACAGTGTGTAGTATTTAAATGTGCAGTGTGTAGTATTTAAAGGTGCAGTGAGTATTTAAAGGTACAGTGTGTAATTAAAGGTACAGTGTGTATTTAAATGCGCAGTGTGTAGTATTTAAAGGTGCAGTGTGTAGTATTTAAAGGTGCAGTGTGTAGTATTTAAAGGTGCAGTGTGTAGTATTTAAAGGTGCAGTGTGTAGTATTTAAAGGTACAGTGTGTAGTATTTAAAGGTGCAGTGTGTAGTATTTAAAGGTGCAGTGTGTAGTATTTAAAGGTACAGTGTGTAGTATTTAAAGGTGCAGTGTGTAGTATTTAAAGGTACAGTGTGTAGTATTTAAAGGTGCAGTGTGTAGTATTTAAAGGTACAGTGTGTAGTATTTAAAGGTGCAGTGTGTAGTATTTAAAGGTACAGTGTGTAGTATTTAAAGGTGCAGTGTGTAGTATTTAAAGGTACAGTGTGTAGTATTTAAAGGTACAGTGTGTAGTATTTAAAGGTGCAGTGTGTAGTATTTAAAGGTGCAGTGTGTAGTATTTAAAGGTGCAGTGTGTAGTGTTTAAAGGTGCAGTGTGTAGTATTTAAAGGTGCAGTGTGTTGTATTTAAAGGTGCAGTGTGTAATATTTAAAGGTACAGTGTGTAATATTTAAAGGTACAGTGTAGTATTTAAAGGTACAGTGTGTAGTATTTAAAGGTGCAGTGTGTAATTAAAGGTACAGTGTGTATTTAAATGTGCAGTGTGTTGTAATTAAAGGTGCAGTGTGTAGTATTTAAAGGTACAGTGTGTTGTATTTAAAGGTGCAGTGTGTAGTATTTAAAGGTGCAGTGGGTTTTTTTAAGTCACATGACTCGGTGCAATTCAGAGAGCACACAGCAGGAAGCAGTTCTTACAAACCTCCCCCTCTGTGTGATTCAGAATGAAGAGAATGAGATAGATGTGACTTCATGGGGTACGTACAGTCACCCTTTAAACGTCGGTCCAGTTTTGGCCTGCGTAGCGGTGACGGAGAGGAAGGAGATAAAAGTCAAAGTGGGAACAAAGTAGCTGAAAGTGATTTGACCGAAAATAAAAAAGGAGGCGCGGGGAAGAAAGAGCAGAGAGAGAGCAGAACACTTAAGAGAGAAAATCGACTTTGAAAAATGAGAAAGAGAGAGCACCGGGTCAGAGCTTCACCAATAAAGCAAAGAAAGGAAGGAGAGAAAAAGAGATTCAGCCTTGGCAAGAGAAACTGAGGCATCTTCCTGAGAGCACTTCAGCCCGGCGGACACATCCGTGCTTCCCTCGCCGCTCTCCCACAGCCATTTAACTGATTTAATTCTCCAAAATGGAGTCTCTCTGTCAGTCTGAGCAGTTTCTTCCTCAGCTGTCACATCTGAGACGCTCTCCTCAGACTCTTCAGTAAATCTGTTTAACAGCGGCACATAAAAAAGCACATCAATTCAAAGGATGAGCTACGTAAAACAGCACAACAAGCACGCCACAACCCAATAAAACCGCCGTACAGCTGACTACTGACAACGTTATCTAACGCAGGCTATAAGTCAATGCTAACTGATGAAGGGGGGCAGGCAGGCAGACTGTATGGATGCTATCAGGAGAGGCTTAAAGCTCATATCTGATGAGTCAGTCAGTCAGGGGGGAGATAAATTTGAAGAATCTCAGATAACCAACCCGGTTTTGACAGACACACTGAAGAGGGGGGGGGGAGTCAGAATGAGGTCAGAACACAGATAGTGAGGCAAGCTGGGCCGACAGAACATCAGCTTACCTCCAACCCACCTCCTCCTTTCTGCTGTGTCTGATTTCACCAGTGTCATATGTATTGTCACTGATGCTCTCCCAGCCTCAGGCTTTGGCACTCAGGAAGGGCAATACCACCAAATATCACTGAAGGTGCATTTGGACCAAGAGTCCCGGGGTCTTTTAGTCCCCAGAACTACTTTCCCCTGAACTAAAAGGTTCCTGGTCCCCCATTGTTCTCTGCATTTGGACCGCGGGCTGAAGTCCTGAGTAGATTGTGTAAATCAGGCCAGAGACGTATGGAGAAAAAAAAGTAAATGCACTACACCACCAGACCAGTAGAGGGCAAAGAGGAATGCCATTCATCACAGATGACACCATAGAAGCAGACGGACAGGCAGGTATCATTCTGAGCAACACAACAGTTAGCCTGTTAGCATGAAGAGACTCAGCTGGTCTGTTTTAGATGGTGCTATATTTCATCACAGATGGATTCACTGAATCAACACGTGAGAGGAGATAAGCGCGAGTAGCAAAGACGTTTCAACACGGCTTTAAAATCCTTTTGAACTCAAAAAGCCGTGATCGCAGAGATCGGCCGGTGTTTTGGTTTAAACGGCGACCCTGTTAACTGGAGACTCTCAGCCAGATATATCCCTCATAAACGTTGACAAAAAATTGACAAAAAAAAAATTGACCAAAATAAAATTGGACAAAAAAAAATTTTAATACAAAAAATTTTAAAAATAAAAATAAAAATGAAAAATTATTGAAAAAAAAATTATTGAAAAAAAAAAATTTTTTACAAAAAAAGATTTTGACAATAAAAAATTTGACGAAAAATGTTTTGACAAAAAAAAAATGTGCCTAAAAATGTTTTGACAAAAAAAAATTTTGACAAAATAAAATTTGACAAAAAAGTTGATCCAGAGCCTGTCGAAAAATGTATTTTCTTCAAATTTGAAATTTTGCTCTAAAAGCAGAAAAACCTGCGCCTGCTGTTATAAACATGGAAAAAGCAATGAATGAATCAACACAACAGTTAGCCTGTTAGCATGAAGAGACTCAGCTGGTCTGTTTTAGATGGTGCTATATTTCATCACAGATGGATTCACTGAATCAACACGTGAGAGGAGATAAGCGCGAGTAGCAAAGACGTTTCAACACGCCTTTAAAATCCTTTGAACTCAAAAAGCCGTGATCGCAGAGATCGGACGGTGTTTTGGTTTAAACAGCGACCCTGTTAACTGGAGACTCTCAGCCGGATGCATCCCTCATATACGTTGACAAAAAATAGACAAAAAAAAAATGACAAAAAAAATAGACAAAAAAAAATTGGCAAAAAAAAGACAAAAGGAAAATTTTGAAAAAAAAAATTTACAAAAAAAAATTTTACAAAGAAAAATTTTGAAAAAAAATAGTTTTGAAAAAAAAAATGTTGACAAAAAAAAATTTTGACAAATTTTTTTTTGACAAAATTTATTTTACTAAAAAGTTGATCCAGAGCCTGTCGAAAAAATTAATTTTCTTCAAATTTGAAATTTTGCTCTAAAAGCAGAAAAACCTGCACCTGCTGTTATAAACATGGAAAAAGCAAAGAATGAATCAACAACAGTTAGCCTGTTAGCATGAAGAGACTCAGCTGGTCTGTTTTAGATGGTGCTATATTTCATCACAGATGGATTCACTGAATCAACACGTGAGAGGAGATAAGCGCGAGTAGCAAAGACGTTTCAACACGGCTTTAAAATCCTTTTGAACTCAAAAAGCCGTGATCGCAGAGATCGGCCGGTGTTTTGGTTTAAACGGCGACCCTGTTAACTGGAGACTCTCAGCTGGATGGATCCCTCATAAACGTTGACAAAAAATTGTCAAAAAAAAATTGACCAAAATAAAATTTGACAAAAAAATAAATTTTACTACAAAAAATTTGAAAAAGAAAAATTTGAAAAAAATAATTATCGAAATAAATAATTATCGAAAAAAATAAAAAAAATTTTGAAAAATTTTTTACAAAAAAAGATTTTGACAATAAAAAAAATTGACAAAAAAAAATTTGACAAAAAAGTTGATCCAGAGCCTGTCGAAAAATGTATTTTCTTCAAATTTGAAATTTTGCTCTAAAAGCAAAAAAACCTGCGCCTGCTGTTAAAAACATGGAAAAAGCAATGAATGAATCAACACAACAGTTAGCCTGTTAGCATGAAGCTAACAGCTGGTCTGTTTTAGATGGTGCTATATTTCATCACAGATGGATTCACTGAATCAACACGTGAGAGGAGATAAGCGCGAGTAGCAAAGACGTTTCAACACGCCTTTAAAATCCTTTTGAACTCAAAAAGCCGTGATCGCAGAGATCGGCTGGTGTTTTGGTTTAAACAGCGACCCTGTTAACTGGAGACTCTCAGCCGGATGCATCCCTCATAAAGGTCTTTAGACCATCATTAAATATCTGATGAGGATATTTTGAAATCTTCATAAAAACTAAACTAGTTTGCATTCCCAGGAAGAGACATTGCAGACATTGGTGTCAATAAAACGATAAACAGGGAAGACCTTTGTCGCGTATAAAGACTGGGTTTGTCCAAATATTGCATCAAAAAATGTTCCCTTTAATTCTTCAGAAGATGCATCAAAGGAATCAGCAGCGTTGATTATGCAATGTGACATTCATCAGAGCTAACCAATCCACTGAACGTCACATATAAGGCGGATTTCATATCCCAGAGTGTAAACAGCAGAGTCACAAAGCAAAGTCTCTCCAAGAAAACCTGACTTCCTGTCTCATGTAAGACCAAGAAACACACTTGGCATGATTTGCATCACAAATATTACACAACTTACCAAAACAACAACGTTCTCTTCACTTCACCGACTAGTTTCTGTCTTAACCTCACTGCACTTGGATTGTAGACGCCTTGCTTCTCACAAGTGTTCTCCAGCAAACTGGGATCACATCAGGATCCAAAGCCTGACATCTATGAGGTGCTAATTTGGAGAGTGCTCCACTGGGTCTTATTCAGCAGTATGCATAATTGCCTTGCATGGTCCTTAGGTTCAGTGGACTTCTTGTTCTTTTTCTACATTTCTGCAAAGTGCTCTGAAGTTTCCTGGGTTCAAGTGTCTCTAAGTTTAATGTTTCAGTGTGCAGGGTGTGTTTAGAGTCAAGTCTGTATTTCTTATAGACGTACCTCACAGACTGTAACAGTACAGTACATCCAGTGCTGCACAAAGGAGCTGTTTAAAGAGAGGACAATCCTCTCAAACCGTCAGCACACCCAACACGCTGCACCGTGTTTAGTCTATTGTGGACGGTGTGAAAAGGAAGCCCCAAGCTGTGAATAGAGCGAGCTGCTGGACAGCCACCATTACATTATCACAGGCCTGACAGACAGAGAGGGGCGTGGAGCCACACTGCCACTTTACTAAGCACTGAACTGTCTCTTTTATGCAGCCAGACAACACTTTCATGCAGGTAGAAATGCCACAGAGGCCCCTCTGCCTTTTTTACATTCTCCATTGTGTGCAGCTGCCGAAGTCTCCACTTCTGGAGAATCTGAAGGCTGATGCAGAGCTCCTCAGCCTGTGTCGAGGTTGTGTTAAAAGGGGTCTTTGTGTCAGTTTCCTCTCCATCTGAAGTCCTGAGAAAGCCTGAGGCACACTCCAAGACTGACAGTGGAAACTCTGAGCATTTCACTTTGAGCCGTCGACTGTTGGAGCTGCGGCAGGCTCCGGCGAGAGTCTGGTTGTTAAACGGCTTTAATATCAGGATCACGTTTCTGGCTGAAGATGACGACAACAAACAGAATTCAAAATGCACGACGCCTCACAACATCTCCTCTCCTCCTCGTCCTTGAAGATTTGCAGAAAACCGATGACACCCTGCAGAATACCGCAGTGATCTGAGAGTCGGGTTTATCAGGCGTCACTTCACCTGCTCACTCTTTTCTGCAGCATGCTCTGTGATTGTAAGTTTGCATTACAACACTTTGGTCATGCATCAGAGGAAACTGCAGGCTGTGTTAAACAGCAGCATTTTAAACAACCAGAGAACTACGGTTTAGAGGTTTACTGTGCACACATGGAGGAACGTCTCGGGCCTTTTTGAGGCATGTCTTCAGGTCAGTTAAAGCTCCTGTGTATTAATGACACTTTATGAGCTCCCAAAGCAAACAAGACCAGCCGCATTAAGACTGATTATTTCTCTTTGTGTACGTTCTGTGTCTGAAACCAGTGGAGGGGGGTTTAGTGGTCAGCGTGCTGCTGGAACAGCCTTTGTTTACACTTTACACTGCATTGATTTTACATGAGTGCCTTACTGTCACCCTTCTGTATGGAACCTTGGTGTTATATTGGACAGTGACTTTAAGTTTCACAAGCAGATAAGCTCTATTGTCTTCTTCCAGCTAAGACTATTAGAACAAGTGAAGCCTTATCTTCCAGAAACAATTTCCAGAGAGAGATTCACACCTCTGTTACTTCACGCTTAGATTACAGTAACTCTTTGTTTGTTGGTCTTGACTAGTCAGCATGCTCGCCGTCTACAGGTCGTCCAAAATGCAGCCGCCCGCCTGCTGACTGGAAAGAAACAGCGTGATCACATCAGTCCTGTCCTTGAGTCTTTGCACTGTGAACTTTAGGATCCACTTCAAGGTCTTATTCATTGTCTTTAAGTGTTTAAATGGTCTGGCAGCGTCTTATTTATCAGACCTTGTACAGCCTCACAGTACTTCCAGAGCACTTAGTTCATCAAACCAGCTGCTCCTGGCAGGACCTCGGTCCAGACTCTCTACCTGTGGGGACAGAGCCTTCTCAGGGGCGGCCCCAAAGCTGAGGAACAGCCTACCTCTCCAGATTAGAGCTGCACAGTCTGTGGATCACTTTAACACACTGCTGAAAACCATCTTTACTCCTTTCAGTCCCAGCTAAACAAGAATCCTTGGCTTCTTACTTCTTTACTCTTTAATTTCCTAAATTGAGCTCTGACTGTTCTTTTATTGTTTTTATTTATTGTTATATTGTGAATGATTATATTGTATTTTAATAACTGTACAGCACTTTAGTCAACTGAGGTTGTTTTAAATGTGCTTTATAAATAAAGCTTGACTTGAGTGATATATTTGAGGGTTAAAATAGAACAGGATGAGATCTTTGCAAAAACAAATGACTTCCTTACACTCAGGACAAACTCAGTGCAGGAATAAGAGGTACTACTTTGTCCACAGGGGGCGCCAGAATCAGTATACACTCACAGGAGCTTTAACACAAAAGACCGCTGGGGTTTGGGAAGTTGAAAGGTGAAATCTGTCGGTTACTTCACACGTAGAAAACCTTAAACAGGAAGTATACATTTGGAGTCCTTGTCTTGGTGTTCTGCCTCTCTGGCTCCACGCTGACCTCTGACCTCCTCCCTGAGAAGCAGAAACTTTAGTTTTAATCTGAAAAAGAACACAGAGAGAGAAAGCACCACAGCGGCGTGCACGGACTGCATATCAAGCAGCGGAGGCTGCAGAGTATAATTGTAAGTTGTCCTTGAAAGAGGAAGACATATTTATCACTCTCAGTGTTTATTAGAGACGTGTGGGATAGTATTGTTTTATATCTTTTTCAGAGTAGAAGGAAAAACAGAAACGTGGAGGTGGTTTTTAGAAACACATTTTTCATCCGTGGGAAGGCCGAGCGCCGAGCGTATTTATAATATTTACAACTCAGAGATCTTTGGGCTTTGAACTTGTGGATTCAGATTTGTCATGCAAGAGCCGACCCCGAGTCCTTTCAGTTCTTCCAGAGTCCGGCCCTTTTGTCCTTCTGTGAACAACCCAAAGTCAAGGAAAGAAATGAGAGGCTGGTGCTGGAGAACAGGTTCAGCACCCTCCAGCTGAGGGTGGGATGTGGTGTGTTTGAAGCTTTGTCCTCAGAGGCAGGCCGATGTTTAAATGCTGGAGAGTGTTTCGTGTTTCTTAACCTGCTCTTTGAACAGCCGGATCGACTTAATGCTTCATAACCTCTCTCTCTATGAGCGCGGCCGCGGCGTTTGTTTTCCCGCTTTGATTCAGTTTATCCGCCGTAAACAGCGAGGGCAGCTTTCTTCACTTCTTAAACCTGAGCACTGCTTTCCTTTTAAGTTGCAGAGAGCGACCATCGGAGGGTTAAAATATGAAAAATTAAAGACTCCAGTGGAGGGAATGTTTTATCTGCCTGCCTTGCTGCCTCCTGTGGTTCGTGTAGGGAGACATTTACATCACCTGGATGGTAACTTTATGAATTATGCTCATATTGGACAATCCTGCAGCCTGTGATTTATCTCCAAGGCCGACGTTCAACGCTTTTGTAGGACTCTGTTCTGCAGCAAGCCGTGAGTGCACTCCAGGTTCAGTGTCTGACTTCCTTTGCATGTGGTCCTCTGTCAGTTTTTTATCATGTCTGATGTATTTCATCTTTTACTGCAGTGGAGTTATTTTCCTACATCCCTGTGTGATTCTCTGATTGAAGGGCCACTCCAAACCCTGAACAGAGTGGAGTCAAAGGAGGCGTTGAGGTGCTTCCACAAAGAATAGTGTTTCCTGTTTGAGGTTGAGATGCACAGACTCGGACTGAAGGATGCATCCAAAAGTTGACGTAGGCGGAGTCGCATCAAACTTCCAAAAGGTCCAAAGTCTTTAACAGATTCTGGACTGAGTTGAGTTCAGGTGGCTGAGGTTGGTTGCATGTTGATGACCTGCCACTAAAGTGCTTGCAAACCTCTCGGTGTGCAAACCTTTATTTGGGTGCAACCGCCATTTATGAGTAACCATCGCCTGACGGAGGCACGGTGTCATTGAGTCAGTGTGCAGGCTTGTCTTTGTATGCAGTCTCTCTAGTTAGTGTATTTATTGTGACGAGAGGAAAGGTGTGAGTCAGGTGACACAGTTTAAGAGACCATAAGGTCCGTGTTGTGGAGCTGCTTGAGAAGATGGAAGGACCAAACAAGAAGAGACTTTAAATCGTGTGTGAAACCCCAAGTTAACATTTTCTTCTTGTACAAAACATCACTGTTATTCGTCATCATCTGTATGAATGTAATATGACTTACATCAGTGCTTTAAGTGGGCTGTTACACTCAGGAACACGGTGCCACCACTTCTAGATTTCACTCCTTGAGTGGCGTACCTTTACCAAGTGACACTCGCGTCCTTTCGAGGCGTTACACGACGCTCTCTCTCGTCTTTCTTTAAAAGAAAGTGACGTCAAATCCATGCAAACTTGCAAGCCTGCACATTGGATTGCAAAGAGAGCTGAGCTGCAGAGGTTCTAAGTTTGTGTGACACTCTGATGTAATTTATTAACCCTTAAAGACATAGACCACTTTTTGGGGCGCCAGACTCTCCTGTATTTATCTTGTTTTCCAACCTATTGAAGCACTCAGCATCAAGTGCCATGCATCATTTTATTCAGCAGAACCTCACCTTTCACTGTGCTGCATTTAAAGCAGCAGTTTTACATTTGTTTTTTCTGATAATTGGTGAAAATACTAAAGATTTTGAAAAAACGTCTGGAAAATTTAGATCATTTTTTACTGTGAACTCAGACAAAACACCAGGAAGTTTTGTTTTGTTTTGTTAGAAAGTTGTACCTAACATCCATTGTCGGGTCGGGTCGGGATAGCTGAGAATGTCCGCTGTAACTGAGTTTTTACAGCTTGTTGATAGGATTAGCGGTCCAAAAGTTATTAAACATTTAAGAAGAAGAGCTATTTGGGGGGCGAAGGCGGCCGTCTCGGTCTTTGAGGGTAGAAATCCAGAACGTAATGCTGATACTGGCTGCATGAAACCAAAGCCAACAAGTGAATACTGGGAGAACTGGCTCTTATTTGTTTCCACTTTAAAACCTAGTGGAAGAAATGCATCCAGTGTACCACTTTCTAGCCAAGCAGACATCTTTCTTTAGCATAGTTTCACCAACAGGATACTTGAAGTGGTGATGGAACAGGCTCATTTATACCAGGCCTTCAGACCTCCAGTATCCCCATAGAATAGTTCAACTTTGTGTGGAAAGCTTATCTACCTGAGGTTATTGATCGGATACGATTGGCACTTTAGTTTCTGGACCCTCCGTTGGGTTGTATCAGCGCTGTCTGCTCATGTTGTTTGAAGCCGTTTGATTGGAGCGTCGCCATCCTTTACCAATCAATCTGAAAATGTTCCCTCATTGGTCAATCACTCAGACTAACTCTGGATTGATTTGCAGCCACATTTCCTCTCCTGTAAACCTCCCCTCCTAACAGACCCTCTCTTCAGCGTGTCCCTGAGTTGAACGTGGAATATATTACCCCACAGAGGTGTGTGCAGACCCACAGCTTGATGTGGTAACCACTGAGCCGCTCTGGAGCAGAGTTGGAGGGGTTCACGGCCTCGCCTTCGGGCGCTTAAACGACGTTAATGACGGAGAACAATCACTTCTCTTCCACTCTCCCCGCCGTGACACGTCGCTCCTGCACTGAACCAGTGATCCTCCAGTCCCCTCTTTTGACCAGCTTCAGTCCCAGCTGTGATATTTCCCTAACTCTCCATCCTTTCACACACACTGTGGTGTTTAAAAAGTCAGAAGTTTGAACCGTGTTTGGTAAAACAGCGAGTGAACCTTGAATGTTTTATCTTTCATGTGCACCTCCGAGCTCAAGGCGACCGCTGCTTTAAAGAGAACGTTTTAAACTCTTGATCCTTGATTTTTATTTGCAGCTGCAGTAATTTTCCTCCTGAGCGGCTTTGTTGTTAGTTACTCTCCTTGTTTGCTGCCCTTCTGTCTGTATTTAATGTTTGCAGATTGGCTGTGGAAGTCTTTATTGAAGCTATGTGACATTGAGTGGAATAATCAGACCCTACCTTTGTGTTTTCACGGCGTTGCTGTTGCACCAAATGGAAATATTGTGCATGCATTATACATTATTTTAGACACGTCTCTAAAAAGCTCGTTCTGGATCTCCTCAGGGTCGTCCTGGAGCTTCGCCACGATTTTAAATCAAGTTTTATGAGTATTTAATGTCAGGAAGAAGCTGAACTGACAGACAGTATAAAGGTCATTAATGAAGCATATCAAGCGTTGCCTGAATTTGGTGTTTTTTGCAGAAATGCATGCCAAAGACTTTCCTGATTTTGTAGCAGAAGTCATGAAAACCCTTCATCGTCTCAGCCTGCATGATTTAATGTCTAAATATAAGTGTTTAAACGCCTCTCGGTGCTTAGGATGCAGTTTTTGAAACTTCAAAGTAGCTCCAAATAATGCTGCACGTACCTTTGGCTCCACTAAAATAAGCTCTCCTATTTGCAGAGATGACAAGTTCAGGCCAACATCCTCACCCTCTGCACCTTCATCCTCTGTCAGGTCTGCCGGCTGTAGATTTATCAACCGCCATATTTCTCCTCTTAAATGTTAACCCACGCTAAAATTACATACAGTATCTGCCTCGCAGCCGTGTGTAACCTGGCTTTGATTCTGCGCTGTTGTGACCCACTTCCCAGATCAATGACATCTGGAGGAGGAGGAGGAGGAGGAGGTGGTGGTGGCAGGGAGTAGGAAGGGAGGGAGGGGAGGAGAGGAGAGGGGAGGAGAGGTCGCGGGGAGGTGCTGATGATGTCTAACAAACGCGCCCGGCGGGAGGTAACCTCTGGAGCAGGTATCACGGAGGAGGCGCTAAACGAGGACGACGTCCAACTGTGTGTTTCATTATGAACAGATGCTGCCGCGATGGGAGGGAGGACGAGGAGGAGGGGCAGGGAGGGGAGAGGTGAGGAAGTCAGGATTGAAGGGGAGGGAAAGGGAAAGGGAGAGGAGAGAAGGGGAGAGGGAGATTAAAGGAAGGAAGGAAGGTGGGAGAATAAAAGGTGAGGGGAAGTAAAAAGAGGAAAGACAAGAGAAGGAAGTGTGTAAAGGATTAGACGAGGACTGTAATCTCTGCAAACTGCAGCAGCACCTCTGACTCTGTGTGTGTGTGTGTGTGTGTGTGTGTGTGTGTGTGTGTGTGTGTGTGTGTGCGTGCACGCTCTTTCTTGGAGATAAAATGCAGCCTCACACCCGCTTGCATGAACGAATGCAAGGTCATGACACACTGCAGCCAAGTAGCCAATTAAAGACACCAAATGTGTGTGCAGTGTGTGTGTGTAGTGTGTGTGGGCGTGTGTGTGTGTGTGTAGTGTGTGTAGTGTGTGTGTGTGCCTCCAGGCTTCCTGTACGAGCTGATTCATAACGCCTTGTAAACCTCTTTGTCACACAAACAAACACAAAGTCGAATTAAGAGTTTTTAGAGGAGATTGAGACTACAGTCACTCTGCAGGTCCTGAGAAATCTAAGAGAGGATGATAGTGAGGAGGAGGAGGAGGAGGAGGAGGAGGAGGAGGAGGAAGAGGAGGAAGAGGAGGAAGAGGAGGAAGAGAAAGAGGAGGAGAAAGAGGAGGAGAAAGAGGAGGAGGAGGAGGAGATAGAGGAAGAGGAGGAAGAGGAGGAGGAGGAGGAGGAGGAGGAGGAGGAGGAGGAGGAAGAGGAAGAGGAGGAGGAAGAGGAAGAGGAGCAAGAGGAGGAGGAAGAGGAGGAGGAGGAAGAGGTGGAGGAGGAGAAGGAGCTACCTCCATGCAGATTTGCATCTATCTACAACCTTTTCGTAAAGTTGTCATAGTCTTCATTCATAAAGCCCCAAATCCCAACAAACATTAACCTCAGACTCTTCCCAAACAGGGCCGGTCCAGACCGGACTCTATGTTCTATTATTAACAAAGACCCAACTTCAAGACCGGATCAGATCCAGTCCCCTCTTCCAGACAGGACTCAGTCTGATCTCATCTTAATCCACCATGAGCAGAGCACTTTGCAGCATTTAGCAAGTTACAGTGGCGAGGACAAACTTCCTTTAACAGGCAGAAACCTCCAGCAGGACCAGACTCATGTTAGACACACATCTGCTGAGACCGTGTTGGAGAGAGGGATAGAGGGAGATGAAGAGAGAGAGAGATGATAGTGGGGAGACGGATAGTAGTAGTTGTAGCAACTGGAGTCTGGACCACGTCCACAGCAGCAGAGATCCAGAGGAACCTACGAGACAAGGGAGCTCAGGGACTCCAGAAAGGTCTATGGTTAGTAACTTTAATGGGACAGGAAGAGTTAAAGTGAGAGACAGGCAGAGAGAGGAGAGAGAGGGAAAGACAAGATCCCAGTGTGTCAGTCTAAGCCTATAGCAGCATAACTAAGACCTGGTCCAAGCCTGATCCAGCTCTAACTATAAGCTTTATCAAAAAGGAAAGTTTGAAGCCTACTCTTAAAAGTAGAGAGGGTGTCTGCCTCCCGGACCCTGACTGGGAGATGATTCCAAAGGAGAGCCTTAAAGATTGAACTGCTCTCTGCAGGATTACAGGCAGGGGTCAAGTTTTAAACAAATTGAAAATAAAGACAAACCTTTTAAAAATAACGAAATCTATTATTTTTCTAAACGTGAGGCTTAAATCACCAAAAAGCATTCCTCTGGATGTTTATAGTAAATATGAAATGCTAAGAATTTTAAAATAAAAGGAATGTAATTCCCACACTCTACTCACTACATTTCCAATTTGCCAAAATCCCCAAATGCCCCCAAAATATGTTAAAAAATATAAAATAAAACACAGGAATAATCTTCTGAAACCAAACCAAAGCAGATCTTAATATTCCATGAAGTTAACAGGTCAAAGAATTGAATAAGTTCCATATATGGACGACTCCCTCCTCCTTAAAGGACGTGTCTCCTGCAGTGACAGCTCCACATGTGTTTTTATTTGAATGTGCATTAGTTTATTATTCAGAGTTAGCTTGTGCATTCTTTGAGCGTTGGCTTTTTAAAGTTTTTTTTAAATGTGCTCATTTCTGATTTTTTTCAATGTTGCATCAAGTTTGACCATTTCATGTTTTTCATTCACTTGAGTGACACTTTTTTTAAAGTCAAATTTTGTAAGCGGATTTAAATTGTGCATTTTTTTAAATTTAAAGAAATATATTTCTATTTTTTTGATTTAAGTGGCTTCTTCAAAATCGCCCCCACATTTTTTAATCAGCTTCCTTTTTTTAACTTTATTTTTCTCTTTCCCCAGCTTTCAATTAATCCTCCTTTTGACTGACTTTACGTTTTTTCTCATTGATGAGACATTTTGCATGGAATGTGTTTTCTGCGCTGCGTTACCTGAGGTGTAAGACGTTCGTATCTATCCTCTTGTAGGTGGAGCGTCGTCGAGCACCGAGCCGGAGAGAGGGGCCGGACAAAAAAGACTGCCTTAAGACAAAACTAAAGACACAAAGAGCATCTAAAGCTTCTTTTTTTTTTCCTCCTCCAATTTACAAAAAGAAAACAGATTAAGTCCTCAAGCTTTTTTTCTCCTCTCTGATGCAGTTCTGAGGATTTTTTCTCTTCCCTTCCCTCCTTGCCTGTGGTCGTGAACTGCTTTTTTTGCTTCATGTTGCACATTCCTGATACAACTTTTCGTCAAGGAGAATCAAATCACAATAAAGCAGATGAAAGAAATCTTTTTTCCCTTCTTCTTTTTGGAGAAACCGCCTGAATAACAAAGGAATTAACCGTGTTGGGTTTCTCTGGGGAGTTCTTTTCCCCCCCCTCGTCCCCATAGGCCGTTTTTCAGGAGGTGGATTTGTACTTTTTTGTGGACGATGCTCTGTTCTCCGTGTGGATTTAACTAGTGGACTCGTCCGACCGCAGTGGATTACCGGCTCTCCACCTTTCCTTGTTTTTTGCTCTTGTTGATCTTTTTTCTGAGAGCTGTTGTTCTCACACTTTGTTTTCCCAGGGTCACATTTTACGGGCGAATCGATCTCTTTTTCTGACTCTCTTTTTTCTCATGTTTTGATCGCCCTGGTGCCTGTAGTTGTTGACTGACAGTCAGGGTTCGGAGGACAGGGTGAACGGCAGGTAATCAGCTGACCCGCCTCCTCTCATCGGCCAATAGAAACTCTGGTAGGAACCGACAGGAGTTGTTGTTGTTGAAATTTGCTCCCCAGTGTTCCCGCTCAACCATTCCTCTTTACTTTCTCAAAGTTAAAGGAGCAGTCCAACAATTTGAAAACAAGTCTCTTTACAGTTAGCATAAAGTAACATCCAGGAGGTGTTAGCGTAGCTTAGCACAAAGGCTACAGGCAAGGGGAAACTATTAAAGTCTGTATCTGCATAAAAGAGCAAGAAAGCATCACAAAACGGCATAAATACCAAAGACTCGTCTCTCATAACACAAGCAGTATCGTCACTACTTTCTTCGTCCACTAGGGGGCGATGAAAAGTGAGAAATGTCCCAGACATTTAAAGAATATATAATTTAAAGGACTTTTATATCATTTAGTGTTTGTGGCTGGATATAGCTTCTCAAGAATTCGTACGACATGACTCGCTTTTTCGTTATCGGATATTTTAGCTCCAAACGTGTCGGTTTCAGAGTCTAGATATAACGTCAACTATCATTTAATTACATGAAATGCACCTTTAGCACAACGGCTAACCAGATTATGTGAAATATGTTAAACCCGCTAAATGACTTCATCAAAAAATAACAAAAACATTTGAGGACGCGCCAAATTAGCTTAAATCTACGAATTAAGTGTGTGTGCGGCAATTCCCAAACATAGGTGGTATTCAACCAGTAGGGGGCGCTACAATAACACAATAAACAATTGAAACAATGAAGAAGATGTCCACTTTGATTAATGATTTAAGCTAGCTTCATCTTAATGGACTACAAATCCATCTTAAAGGACTACAGTGAAAACGAAGCTACAATTAGCAGTTTTTTCTTGCCGCTAGTTTTGGTGCTCGACCAGTAGGTGGTGCTAGACTAACAGTTAACAATTAAAACAATGAGCAAGATGAAAGTATGTTGACTCGTAATGCTCTAATCTAACTCCACTTTTCAGTGACTTAAGCTAGCTTCATCTTAATGGACTACAAATTCATCTTAAAGGACTACAAATCCATCTTAATGGACTACAATGAAAAACAAGCTAAATGTAGCTGCTTTTCCTGGACTGTAGTTTTGGTGCTCAACCAGTAGGTGGCGCTACACTAACACGATACAATTAAAACAACTACAAAGATGAAAGTATGTTGACCCGTAGCGCTCTAATCTAACTCCACTTTTCAGTGACTTAAGCTAGCTTCATCTTAAAGGACTAAAATAAAAACAAAGCTATGTTCTGCTCTAACTCCACTTTTCAATGACATAGGCTAGCTTCTTAGTAGCCCATCTTAAAGGACTACAAATCCTTCTAAAAGGACTACAGTGAAAAAGAAGCTACATTTGGTAGTTCTTCCTGGCCTGTAGTCTTGGTGCTCGACCAGTAGGTGGCGCTACACTGACATGACAAACAATTAAAACAATGAGCAAGATGTCCACTTTTCAGTGACTTGAGCTAGCTACATCTTAATGGGTTTCAAATTCATAATATGGACTACAAATTTATTTTAATGGACTACAGAAAAATAAGCTAGATGTAGCCGTTTTAGCCGACCAGTAGGTGGCGCTACACTAACATGATAAACATTTAAAACAACTACAAAGATGAAAGTATGTTGACCCGTAACTCCACTTTTCAATGACTTAAGCTAGCTTCATCTCAAAGGACTACAAATCCACTTAAAGGACTACAGTGAAAACGAAGCTACAATTAGCAGTTTTTCCTTGCCGCTAGTTTTGGTGCTCGACCAGTAGGTGGTGCTAGACTAACAGTAAACAATTAAAACATCGACCAAGATGAAAGTATGTTGACTCGTAACGCTCTTATCTAACTCCACTTTTCAGTGACTTGAGCTAGCTTCATCTTAATGGACTACAAATCCATCTCAATGCACTACAATGTAAAAGAAGCTACATTTAGCAGTTTTTCCTGGCCTGTAGTTTTGGTGCTCGACCAGTAGGTGGTGCTACACTAACTTGATAAACATTTAAAACAACTACCAAGATGAAAGTATGTTGACCCGTAATGCTCTGATCTAACTCCACGTTTCAGTGACTTAAGCTAGCTTCATCTCAAAGGACTACAAATCCATCTTAATGGACTACAATGAAAACAAAGCTACATTTAGCTGTTTTTCCTGGCCTGTAGTTTTGGTGCTCGACCAGTAGATGGCGCTAGACTAACAATAAACAATTAAAACATCGACCAAGATGAAAGTATGTTGACCCGTAATGCTCTGATCTAACTCCACGTTTCAGTGACTTAAGCTAGCTTCATCTTAATGGACTACAAATCCATCTTAATGGACTACAATGAAAACAAAGCTACATTTAGCTGTTTTTCCTGGCCTGTAGTTTTGGTGCTCGACCAGTAGATGGCGCTAGACTAACAATAAACAATTAAAACATCGACCAAGATGAAAGTATGTTGACCCTTAATGCTCTGATCTAACCCCACTTTTCAGTGGCCGACGCTAGCTTCATCTTAAAGGACTACAAATCCATCTTAATGGACTACAATGAAATCAAAGCTACATTTATCAGTTTTTCCTTGCCTCTAGTTTCGGTGCTAAGCTCCCTCATAAATAAAACTCTAGATATTATTAATTTGTGTCACCGCAGCGTCACGTTTTAAACGATGCTGGAGGGAGAATTGACGTACATATCTTATATGCTAGCTAGCGAACTGGATAGCCAGCTAGCTAAGTGCTGCTAATGCATATTGGAACCTTCCCTCCTCTTCTTCCTCCTCTGCTTCCTTCCACTCGATCGTTCAGAGACAGATGAGTGGGAGTGGGTTGAAGCTCTGTCGGCCTGTGAGTCATCAGATCTGCCTTCTTGTATTTTCAGTAAATAAACGCGTGTAGGACTCAGCTGGTTGGTTAGTACGACAGCTTAGGAACAGAAGAGTAACCATTGATCTAAGCCTGGACTATTTGTATGTAAGTACAACAGTGTGTTTATTCTGAACTATAACAGTACGTTTATGGGATATAAAGTTGTAAAATGGTGTATGAGTTTGAATATTTGTAGTCACCACTGGTTTGCTGTAGGAATCAAACAGAGCAGCTCAGTGACCCGCTGCTGTACCTGTGAATGTACTTTGTATTCAGAGGTTTTTATTACAATAAACAAGTGCTGATATCATACTGCTCTTTTAGTTTCTCTGTTTCAGTATCAGGTTCATGTTTGAGTCCGTGTGCATCCTCAGCTGAGCTTTAGATCATGTTTTAAACCATAGCACGCTCTCTTTGAAGCAAGAGAGGAAACCTGTAATATCTACATCCCAGAATACAGGAGCTGCTTCTCTACCTCTGCATAGGTTGAGTAGTTTTTTGTGTTGCTGTGTTCGTCAAAGAAGTTTGGTGGCTCAAAAGTCAGCGATGTTTCGGCTGTTTCTTATTAAGATGTTTTTCTGAATCTTGATGTTTAAAAAAAGCCGTCCTTTGGAGGGGAAACTTTCTGTTACCCTAAAAAGAAGCAGATAGTTACAGATACAGAAACAGTTGTAACATCTTGTCAGAAACCAAACTCCTTTGACAAAATCAGTCATTTTTACATCCCAGAAAACGGGAGTTGCTCGTCTACCTCTGCACAGGTTTGTAGTTTTTGGTGTTATTGTGGTATTTTGGTGTTTTTCAGAGTAACATTTGATGCAATACAAGAAAATAACACACAAACAAACAGAAAGAACTAACTTGTAGACCACCAGCTCCTGTGTACTAGCAGAACAAATTGTGTCAGTGCTCTCATCAAAGCTACCAAACTCCTTTGGCAAAAATCAGTCATTTTCACACTCCAGAAAACGGGAGCTGCTGGTCTACCTCAGAGGTTCACCGATTTTCAGCCCAAAAATAAAGGTGCCAAAGACTCGTGACCCCCGCTGTCCCTGGAGGTGATTAAATTCAAATTTAATCACCTACATGCACATGTCGCTGTGTTTCCTGTGCTGCAGATACTTTATTAATTAACTCTGACCTCAGGAGTCACGAGGCAGCAAAGAACAAAACTATTTTCATTTGCAAAACCACCAATTTTAAATTTAATGACTGTTTTTGGGGAAGTTTTTACAATAATTGGTAAAATATGCAACTTTAAATTACTTTAAAAAATAGAATAAATTCTGGAAGACACCTTCCAAGTTTGTTTGTGTAGTCGTGTAACTTTTGGTGCTCTTTGGAGATTTTTTTTTAATGAGATCTAACATGATAACAACACAAGAAAATTAACAAAAAGCCCTAAAAATATCAAATCTGTTTCTCATTAAAGGTGACATATCCTGCAGAATGGACCCTTTAATGGTCCTCTCCCTGAAATCTGTGTCCCTGTCTACAAACCCCCCTAAATGAAAAGACTCCATTCTGCCCCTGTTCTGATTTCTCCACCTTTCTGTAAATGTGTGCTGAAACCAGCCGTTTCAGACTTCAGTGTTTTTCATACGTCACAACGCCATCCGGTCTGTAACAGGAAGTCAGAGCTCGGAGCTTGTTCAGCCCATAGACTGTATAAAATACAACTCAACCCCTCCTCCGTTTTTCATTCCCTGCACACATGTGTGCTAACAAGGAGCTTAGGAGGGAGGCATGCTAGTTGTAGGCTGTCTTAATAAACACAAAGGTCGCTTTGACTCCCCACGTCTGCAGATTTGAAGATCTAGTGGATGATTTTTAGTTTTCATGGATAAGTGCTAGCGCTAGTTAGCATAGCCACATAGCTACATGTTGGTAGCTGTGTACCAAGACACACGTCGACATGCTGACAAATAAAACAACAAGAAACACTAAATCTGTGACCAATGGTTCAGAAAGGTCCTGCTGCAGGCGCCTCTCCGTCAGGATCAGATTCTGGATCAGATTCAGAGGGTTGAAGTAACGCGGGTCTGTGAGCAGCCGTGTATATTCAGCCAACATGTAAACATTAGATCAACGTGCTGGACAGCCGAGGCCACACCCACTTCATGAGGGGGCGTGGTCAGAGGGAAAACAGACTGTTCTGAGGAGGACTGAAGAAGAGGGTTTTTCAGGCAGACCAGAATCTGATTTCAAAGTGTTTTTATGAGCATACACTTTAAAGACATGTTTTGGGGACCTCTTAGACCAATATATGTTGATGAAAAGAGCGTGATATGTCCCCTTTAAGGATCTTATTTTAGAGAATAAAAGCTCTCTCTCTGCTGGGATCCTTTCTGTAACTTAAAACATCACTCGGCGGTTGTTTAAGTTTGTTCTGCTGAAGTTTTCAAACTCTCAGTGAAAGAGCAGAAACAGTCAAATCAGAGTTCAATCACGTTCGCACACCTCGCTCTGATGAGAAACAAAACTCTGCTCTTATTGCTGAACTGAAGCAAAATTGATTCAAAAATTAATTCAGATTTCGCCCAACGAGGTCTGAGGAGTTTAATCTCCACCTTAATCCCACCATTAGCGGCAGGGCGAGTGAATCAGGAGCCCTCCGGTTGACTCCAGCGACTGTTATTAACTTTCCTCCGCTCAAAGTCGGAGAGTTCAGAGGAAAGTGAAGTAAAGTGGAGATGTCTCAATCACACCTTCTCTTTCTGTCTGGAGAACTTTGCAACAAACGGGTTTTCATATCCTGCATAATGAAGCTGCACGGGGCAAATCAGGCTGCAGAAAACCAGGATAAAGACTCTGCAACTGGTTTAGACTCACCTCTAAGACTCGGTCTACTGTCTTGTTGGGATTCAGGTCATGCCTGTGACTCAGAGGTCAAAGGTCAGACGTGACTCAGGAGCTGAGAGCGAGCTGCAGATGAAGACGCAGAGATAAAGACAGACGGGAGGAGCACTCAGGATATTTTGGTGTCTATATAATTATAGATGAAGCCGTCTCAGAGGCTGCACTGCAGAGAAAATAGCTTGTGTGTGTGTGTGTGTGTGTGTGTGTGTGTGTGTGTGTGTGTGTGTGTGTGTGTGTGTGTGTGTGTATGTATGTGTGTGTGTGTGTTGTGAAAACTTTGTGAGGTGTGTGTCGGCTCACTAGGTACGCTGCTGTCATTTTATGACTAATTTTCCCCTTCACTGACAACTCCACACCTGGTTACAGGAATAAACACACACACACACACACACACACACACACACACACACACACACATACACACACACACACACACACACACACACACACACACACACACACACATCTCTGGGGTTATATTTATGTGCTGTCATTAAGGCTGTGACTAACATCCCATCAGGTGATTAAATCCTGATACACTTTTATACGTGTAGGTGTGATTTTTTAAGACTTTATATTTGCCTACGTGGAATGCCAAACCCTGATGCAGGGAGAGCACACCGCCCCTCTCTTTTATGTGCTGATGTGAAAACTAAAGGCAGGGAGAGCAGCAGCAAAGACACTTTGCAGCATTTAGCAAGTTACAGTGGAGAGGACAAACTTCCTTTAACAGGCAGAAACCTCCAGCAGGACCAGACTCATGTTAGACACACATCTGCTGAGACCGTGTTGGAGAGAGGGATAGAGGGAGATGAAGAGAGAGAGAGATGATAGTGGGGAGACGGATAGTAGTAGTTGTAGCAGCTGGAGTCTGGACCACGTCCACAGCAGCAGAGATCCAGAGGAACCTACGAGACAAGGGAGCTCAGGGACTCCAGAAAGGTCCATATTTGGTCTTGATAGCACCTCATTTTAAATCCAAGACCCCCATGGGCGCCCATTCAGGTGCAGGTTTGTTTGTTGTTTACACAATGTGTGCACCAGGCGTGAGATTGACAACTGTAAGCCGTTGTGCCTGTCCCTTTAAGAGTGTCTCATGTTGTCTTCGATCAATCCGAGCAGAGATGAATGAATGATGAAGTGAATCAGCCAATGAGAGTTCTGGACTGATCGATAAAGAGCCAATCAGAGGGGTGCGGGTACAGGGACAGACCCTGGAGCTCTGTGGTGCGTTCAGGGTCACGTCTGGGGCGTGTTTTTCTGGACGTGGTGCAAATATTTGTGACTGTTAGAGACCTGGAGAGTGTGTGAGGTAGTTTTGGAAGAGTTTCAAGTTTCTGTCTTTTCACCTTATCTCCTGTGGTAAATAAGGAGCTAAAGATGCTGTGTGTGTGTGTGTGTGTGTGTGTGTGTGTGTGTGTGTGTGTGTGTGTGTGTGCAAAAAGCAGTCCGTACTTAGTGCTGCTGTTATATTTTAATTAAAGCCGAACAGCGGCCTTAATTACTGCCATGATAAACAACACCTCTCTCTCTCTCCCTCCCTCTCTCTCTCTCGCTCCACCCTTGTCATCAAAGCAACGACAAAGCTTGCCCAGATGTACGCGCTCACACACACACACACACACACACACACACACACACACACACACACACACACACACACGCACATACAGAGCCCGCGGTCGGTCTCGGCGGTGCGGCAGAACTGTGTTTATGGCTGTTAATGAAAACTGAGGCCAGAGTCCCAGAATCCCAACGCTAATCACCATCCAACTCTCTGGACAGGAGAGAGACGGAGAGATGGAGAGAGAGAGATGGAGAGAGAGAGAGAGGGAGAGAGAGGGAGAGAGAGAGAGAGAGAGAGAGAGAGAGAGAGGGAGAGAGATTTTAGAGACCAAAGCAAATTCATGTCTGTACAGGCTGTAAAAGATAAGAAGTGGATCTGTGCAGGAGCAGCCATTTTTATATCTGAATTGCTGTATGCCGTTACATTCTGTTTGTGTTTGTGTGACCAGGAAGGTCTCACTCCAGCAACAACAACAAAGTCTTCATGTTGTGAACTGTGACCGCCTGCATCCAGTAAAAGTTTGTGCACGCTGAGTATTTCTGCATTTTGAATCCATATTTGAACGTTAAAGGGTGAAAAGTGTGTGTAAGGATGATTCTCGATGAGGGTGTCATCTCGCTCTCTCTCTGAGATGTATTTCCAAACCCGTTGTTTGTCTTGTTCAGTGTTACTTCTCAGGGTTTTTAAGGAGAACAAAACACAGGAAATGAAAATGATCCACTTAATCTTTTGTTGTAAACACACTTCATGGTTTGCTCTTGAACTCCTCCCTGAACGTGACACACGCTGTACGTCTAGATTTGTCCATGAAGTGGATAAATCCAAACTGGGGTCTCATTCCTAAAAGTTGCGTACGTGCAAAACATGGCCTGATGTTTCACACTCAGTTTGTGATTTATAAAAACAAACTCGACGGGAACATGTGTGCACAGGTGAGCGACCTCTGACCTTTACGTTCTCACATTATGGAGGAAGGGGAGATTGGTGATGAAGGTGATAGTGAGAGATTAAAGCGTGTCTTTAAGTTCAGAAATGTATTGAGAACCTTAGATCTGCTGGCTCTTTGTATGCACTCTCATTCATAAGCTGCTTTGCATGACCATATATGGTCGAATGTGGGCGGAGTAAGAGGCGAAACTACGTGCACGAATCCCCAGGTGGTCTGTGATTGATAAAGGGAACATTACCTGAAAGTGTGCACTGTTTTAGAAATGGTGCATGCCTTTTCTGGGGGGATTTACGTACCCCTGGTCTGACAAAGTGATCATTCCTGCATTATTTTAACGGCCAGCAGGGGGCGACTGCACTGGTTTGCAGCAGTAGATAAGATAATAACCCTGTTTTGTCATTTTCCTGACATGTTTATGATCTCAATCTCTAGTTTGGAGTCTTCTTTGAGCCCTTTGGCAGATTATTTGAGGCCAACAGTCTCAACTTGGGTTTTAAGATGGACAGTGATTTTAAATTGGATCGTCAAATTAGCTCTGTGGTGAAGTCCAGCTTTTTTCAGCTTAGGCAGCTGGCAAAGGTGAAGCCTTTTCTTGCACAGCAGCACTTTGAGACAGTAATCCATGCTTTTATTACTTCTCGGCTGGATTACTGTAACGCCCTTTATATTGGAGTCAGTCAGTCCTCCCTCGCACGTCTCCAGTTGGTGCAAAATGCAGCCGCTCGCCTCTTAACTGGAGTACGTAAGAGGGAGCACATCACTCCAATCCTGGCCTCCCTCCACTGGCTACCTGTGCACTTCAGAGTCCACTTTAAGATTCTGTTATTTGTTTTTAAATCTTTAAATGGTCTGGCCCCGCCTTACCTCTCTGAGCTCCTTCACCCCTACGCTCCTGCTCGGTGCCTCAGGTCAGCTGATCTGCTGCTCCTGGAGGTACCGAGGTCAAAGCGGACAGTCCCATCAGGAGTCATACAGTACGGTGGCTTGGAGGTGAAATGCTAATTTAGTGTTGGTATATATTAATTCCCAGGCTGTTGCACATTTTTAAGAATACAGAAATCTTTTATTTTGAAAATCCTCAGTCCATTCCTTTTCCGTCTGAATCTGCAGTTTGTAAATTTGTTTCTGGTAAAAATGTTCCGTCTCTTTAAAAGTGTTTCTGATTTTCTAAATTTGTTTTCAATCAATCATCAATCTTTATTTGTATCGCGCCAAATCACAACAAACGTTATCTCAAGACGCTTTTACAAACATAGGAGGTCTAGACCACTCTATGTCAAATTATGAACAGAGACCCAACACCAAGACAGGGTAAGACTCAGTCTGACCCCACCTTAATCCATCATGAGCATTGCACATCGCAGTATTTAGCTAGTTACAGTGGAGAGGAAAAACTTCCTTTTAACAGGCAGAAACCTCCAGCAGGACCAGACTCATGTTAGACAGCCATCATGCCTCGACTGAGTTGGGTCTGGAAAGACAGATAGAGGGGAGTAAGAGAGAGAGGTGATAGTGATGAGACGAGTCGTAGAAGCTGTTGCCGCTGGAGTCCAGCACGTCCGTATCAGCTGGAGTCCAGATCGTCCGCAGCAGGAGGACGTCAACGGCAGCTCAGAGGAACCTACGAGACAAGGGAGCTCAGGGACTCCAGAAAGGTCTATGGTTAGTAACTTTAATGGGACAGGAAGAGTTAAAGTAAGTGATGAAGGGGTTGGGGGGAAGGGGGTGAGCTAGGATCCCAGTGTGTCAGTGTGCCAGTTCCCCCGGCAGTCTAGGCCTATAGCAGCATGACAAAAGCTGGTCCAAGCCTGATCCAGCTCTAACTATAATCTTTATCAAAAAGGAAAGGTTTTGTTCTTTGCAAAAGATTTTAACCCTTTGTAAATCTGCATTGCACTTCCAGGCCACCGTAGTGCAGACTACAGAGCAGGATATCCTTTAGAGACAAAGCTCCAAAGAGCTTACACCCCATGTACAAAGTTCATGAATTTAAAGCCCTGAAGTCTTGGTGGAGAAGGACGCTCGATAGCTGTAACCGTGGTCACAAAGTGGCTGGGATTATTTGGTTTGAATGTTTAATTTAGCTGTAAAGTTGGACTCTCTCCTCTCCACACCGTGTGGATTATGAAGTGATATTAAAATGAAAAATAATTGCCGTCAGTTGAAACTAATGTTAATGTTGTGAGCCGGAGATGAACAGATCTCTGCTCTGCTGCTCTCACACTGCCAACGTGGAAATAACCCAGAACAGAGAGCAGTTTATTAACCCCCCCATCCTCACACACACACACACACACACGCACACACACACACACACACACACACACACACACACACACACACACACAGGCTCACTGAGCTCAAACCGACTGTACAAAATGGACCATATAAAGAGACATGGCCGCCCAGAGAGCACTGAGTGTGTGAGGGGAAACACAGAAATGAACTTCCCCCCTCCTCTGAGACAAATATTCCGGCTGGCAGGAGTAACTTTCTCTCACATTTCCACATTTCAGTGATGAGGAAGTTTATCACCCAAAACTAAACTACAAATTTAATTTCCATTCAGCTCGCAGCTCCTGACGTCCGCGTGATGGGGTTTGAGTTTCACCTAGAGCAGACCTGAGACTCTGCAGCTGAGGTTCAAAACCTGAGAGTCAAAGCAGGAAACAAACAAGTAAACATCACACTGAAGTAAACAATCAACATAGCTACTTATAGATCCATGCAAACAGCTTTGTTTTAATCATAAGACATGTAAAAGTGGAGATTTTTGAAGCATGTCTCAGTGGATCCTTTAGAGGTAGTCTGCCTCACCACATTAGATGCTTAATGTGACATATGTGTCCTGGTTTGACCTGCTACTTCGTGTGATGAAGTCTGTTATAGTCACATATCTTGATATTGTGGTGGAAATCTGGAAATGATAGACTCAAACAACAACGGTTTGTCTTTGTGAGTTTTATTCCAGCCTTCAGTAAGCTTTGCAAAGCGGTCAGATGGCAGAGTGATCTAACAACCGAGACAAGGTCTGCTCAACTGACCCAGAGTGAAGATACAACACGTTACTTATCCTCTTCAGAGAATAGTATTAACACATCATTAAGCATCTTCAAAGAACTGTGAGACAAACAAGAGAGCTTCTTATCACCTCTTGCTTCCTGGTCACCTTCCTGACTTCTCACCTTATGGTCTGCTCCTCAGCCATGGGAACAGATAACAATAAGCAAATCACAGGAGGTTTGGTATGTGTGAATGTTTCTAGCTTCTGATCAAAGCAAGAACAACATACTATCATGTCTGTATTTTTCCCACCACAATATCTTGACCAGTAGTGGACAAAGTGGAAGTATAGATCCTCCTGCTCAAATATGAATCCAGTACAAGTGAACGTTTCTAAATCAGATTATGACTTGATTTAAAGTGCTGGAGTTCCTGCTTTTAAAAAATGCTTTAGTTCTTAAAGTACTTTTTAAATAAATCTTAATAAAGCGTATTTTCATGATGCACGAGCAGAATACAGAATACATGCTGTGCATTATATACACTAAAGCTACAGACCTCCACACGACTTGAAATGTTTCGAATCATTCTTCATTTCAAAAAGCTTAAAAGGTGAGATTAAAAGATGATGGTGAGTGCTCAGGTGTTGAATCGTAGCTATCGTTACCATCACTAGATCAGCTCCCCGATCTGAGTGACTCTTACTCTGGTACGGCTACACCACGTATTCAAACCACACGCAGAACCACACCAACAGCTTTTTGTCTTTGGGATTGTGTTTTAGGAAAGACGGGAAGATTCATCATGACCTCAGAGCAAAGGTGGTGAGTAACTAAAGCATTGATAGAAGTGTAGAGGAGTCAAAGTGGGACGTTTGTTGAATTAAGCTACGGGGAGCAAAAGCATCCTCAGCACCGGGCTGTAAAAAAGAGCATTTTCATGGGGATTACTCGACTTCTGCAGCCAGCCTCTAGTGGACACTGGAGGTACTGCAGTTTTCTTCCCCTTCATTGGCTTCATGTTTCAACCCCAGAGGTCACTGCTTTGTTTCACAGTGAGGGAAGTGGAGCTGTGTGTCTGTTTGCAGCTCTGACTTGTTGTGAGCGTCAGGTGTCCATCGGACGGTCTGGGTCCAGCTGAGGGTTGTGATCCTCCCCTGGTTGGAAGATACGATCCTCCCACCTGTCAGGAAAATCAACCACACTCCTAAGTTTGCATTTCTAATAGAATTATTCAACAAAAATGAAAGAGTAATGGAGAAAGTCACCCCATGTAGTATTGGTGCATGAGAGGGATTGAGCTACGGAGAGCAAAAACATCCTTTGCACCACACTGTGTGTTGCAGGTTAGGCCACGCCTCCTCGCCATCTCGTCTCATGTTCCTTACTGATCATGTGCGTCCTTTTTAATTACACTACGTTAGATCACCTCTGCAGCGGCTGCACACACACTCAGAGCGTGTGTGTGTGTGTGTGTGTGTAGGTGTGTGTGTAACGGGTGAAAATGATGATCTCACATCAGACAAGGAAAAAAATTCCACCAGATATTTTTGGATCGACAGACGTGAGGGCGGCAAAGAGTCTTCTGCTGCTCTCCACCAAAAACTCTGCCAGACTGTTACTGTTAGCAGGAAGCCAACGCACACACACACACACACACACACACATCAAACACACACTCTCAGGCGTGCACACACACACACACACACACCTACATGTTCACTCACACAAACAAAAAAGGGACAAAGATGCAGAGCTTCCAAATAATTAGTGAGCCCAGAAGTCTGTAGTGCTGTAGAGCCAGCAGTGTGTTAGCGTGTGTGTTAGCGTGTGTGTGTGTGTGTTAGCATGTGTGTGTGTGTGTGTGTGTGTGTGTGTGTGTGTGTGTGTGTGTGTGTGTGTGTAGGACTGGACAGTCCTCCTTAATGAGGAGACAGAGGACAGACTAGTTTATAGAGAAAACCTTCCAAATCCCATTACTGCACTGGTTACTGCGTGTGTGTGTGTTTAGGGGGCGGAGTGTGTATCATCGTGTGTGTGTGTGTGTGTGTGTGTTTGTACACTTGTGTATTATTGTGTATTTTCTGTCTTTGTGAGTCTATAAAAGCCATGTTTGGTGTGTGTGTGTGTGTGTGTGTGTGTGTGTGTGTGTGTGTCCCCCACTCTGTCCTCTGTAAACAGTGACTTCTCATTAAAGCTTTCCGCTCGGCTGCCGGCGAGCGCCGAGTCTTGGAACCTGGATAATCCACTCCCCACAACACACACACACATACACATACACACACACACACACACACACACACACACACACACACACACACACACACACACACACACACACACACACACTAAAGCCCTTTCCAGCCTGCTGACTTACAGCCCTTGTATCAACTCAACGGTCACCTGGAGGGAGAAAAAATAAAAAGTGGAGGAAGAAGGAGAGATAAGACGAGGACAAGAGGAGGGGGGGATTAAAGGTAGCATGAAAGGAGGGAAGAGAAGGAGGCGAGGTAAGGAGAGAAGGAAGGTGACTAGGAACAAGATTTGTTAAGAAGAGAAGGAGAGATGATGCTATCAAATAAAAGAGGAAGAAGAGGAGGGAGGAAGCGAAGTAAGGAAAGGAAAGATCAGGGAGGAGTAAAGGATACAGGGGAGTGGTAAAAGAGGATGAGTGTGACTCATGAAGGAGACGAGGAAGGAGGTTAGGAGACACAGAGGAAAGGAGGTGACGAGACAAGATTATGAGCGTTTTAAGGTTGAAGGGTGAAAGGAGACAAGGAGGGAAGAGAGAAGGTGAGAGTTGAAGGAAAGGAAAGATGGTGAAGAAACTGAGGTTGAGAGAAAGAGAGAGGCAGAGGAGGAGGAAAGGAAGGAAGGAAGAGGATGTAAAGAAAGGATGAAGGGAAAAGGATACAGAGGAGGAGTGTGATGGCAGAAGGAGACGAGGTAGGAGGTGAGGAGACACAAGATTATGAGTGTTTAAAGGTTGAAGGGTGAAAGGAGACAAGGAGACACGTAGGGGTAAAAGGAGGTGAGAGTTCAAGGAAAGGAAAGATGAGGGGGGAAGTGAAGAAGCTGAGGTTTGGATGTAAAAGAGAGGTAGAGGAGGAGGAAGAGGAAGGATAGAAGTGTTGTCCATCCTTCCTCCAGAGGAGGTATAGATAGATTCAAAAGGTGGAGAAGGAGAGGAAAGAGGGATTAGAGGAAAGGATGCAAGGAAGGGAGGATCATTAGGAAAGGATGGAGGAGACAAGGGAGCTTAAAAGAAAAGGAAGGAGAAATAACAGAGTCAAAGGAAAGTAGAAGGGAAGGAAGAAAAATAAGAGGAGAGGAGAGGTTGTAAAGAGGAGGAGTACAAGGGTCCTTCCTCCTTTCCTTCAAGTATCCTAACACCAGGAAGAGAAGCTGAGGAGGAGAGAGGAGTGAAGGAAACAAGAAGGAGTTAAAAAAGGAGGTTAGGGTGCAAAGAGACAGAGGAGAAAGAGATGGACTAATTAGAGGAAGAGTGGTGTAAACAGAGGGAGCAGAAGAGGAGGAGGAGGAGGTCAAGGGGAACGGAGAGAGGAAGAGTTGTGTAAACTGAAGATTTGAGGGAAGAGGAGGAGGAGTCGGTTAAATAAAGGAGAAGAGAAGGAGAGAAAGGAAGTACAGAGGTGCTGAGGATGTAGATTTGAAGGTGAGGTATCAAGGAAGGGAAGAGGAGGAGATTAGAGGAGGTGAAAAGGAAAGGACACAAGGTGTGAGGGAGGAGGAGAGGAGGAGATGGTACAAGAAAAAGAGGAGAAAGAAACAAGAGGAGGCACATAAAAAGAAGAAAGGAGGAGTAAAAGTGAGGAAGATGAGGAGGTGAAGGAGCATGAAAGGAGGAGTAAAAGTGAGGAAGATGAGGAGGTGAAGGAGCAAGAAAGGGGGAGTAAAAGTGAGGAAGATGAGGAGGTGAAGGAGCAAGAAAGGAGGAGTAAAAGTGAGGAAGATGAGGAGGTGAAGGAGCAAGAAAGGAGGAGTAAAAGAGGTGTTAAAGTGAGGAAGAGGAGGGAAAATGGAGGAGAGGAGGAGTAAAAGTGAGGAAGATGAGGGCCTAGAGGAGGAGGAGGAGCAGCAGCAGAGGGAGTGGGTGTATTTGTCGGGTTAATCCTCTCCTATTAGCGACTCCTCTGTGTGCTGGAAGGATTAGCCTGTTGTCTGAGCTCCAGCAGGTTGGGGAGCGGGGAGCCTCTCCGCCCTGAGCGGCCCAGCCAGGAGCCTCCGTTGGCGGGCACGGCTACCCGGCGTGGCCCCCCCCCCCCCCCTCCGTCCTGGAGCTGAGCGTTAGTTTGTTTCACTCAGCGCCGCGTGCTGAATAGCCAATGAGGAGACGGATGGGAGAGCGTTTCCCTGGGCAACGGTTTAGAGGCCCTCCCCTCAATTAACCCCTTGGCATGCCTCACACAAACACACACACACACACACACACACACACACATCCATGTGTTGTAGAGATAACTCGCACATTGATATGCAAGATATAAAGTCGTACAGCTCGTACACAGATAGGGTCAGGCTGAGTCTGCTGCTCATAATTCATCACACACACACACACACACTCAGTAAAAACACACACACACACACACACACAGACGCACACACACACACACACACTCACGGTAAAAACACACAGCTTAGTGCAGGATGCAGTATTTACAATTCGGGTCACACAGGCAGAGATAAAAACACACCGAGGCGAACACGGGTCAGTGATGCTGCTGGTGCTTTTAATGCAGAGCACACACACACACACACACACACACACACACACACACACACACACACACACACACACACACACACTTATGTGCACACACACACTTATGTGCACACACACACTCACACACTTGTGTGCACACACACACACTCACCCACGTATTGCCACACTCAAACACACACTTATACACACACAGTTCGGGGGCAGAGCATCACTTATGATGTTTGTAATGCTGCACACAGAGTCAGTGTTACAGCACACACACATACACGCACACATCTCACTGCAACACACACACACACTCTGGACATTCCCACACACACACATTCCAGCAGGAGCCGAGAGAAGAAGAAGAAGTGTGTGTGAACTTTGTGTTGTGAGCGGGGCATCCTGTTTGTTGACTGCTGCTCATTTTTCCATCAGTGTGTGATTTATGGTGTAAAGAGGACGACCAAGTGTGTGTGTGTAGAGAGAGAGAGAGAGAGAGAGAGTGTGTGTGTGTGTGTGTGTGTGTGTGTGTGTGTGCATGTGTGTGTGTGAAGATGAGCCTGCAGGGCGAAGCTGAGGGAGAGAAAGTGTGTGACGGGCTGCAAACGGCACGCAGACAGGGCTGCTTTCACATCACATCGCATCACTGCTGCATTCATGTGTGTGTGTGTGTGAGAGACTGTGTGTGTGTGTGTGAGAGAGAGAGAGACTGCATGTGTGAGTGTGTGTGTGTTAAGGATGGTTTCAGGACATATTGTGTGTGTGTGCATGTGGCGACGATTGTGTGTGGTTTGGTGTTTTGTATCTCAGAGGGGAAGCAGTTTGGGGACATGACTGTGTATGAGTGTCGCTCCGTGTGTGTGTGTGTGTGTGTGTGTTTCTCAGTGTGTGTGTGTGTGTGTTGTGGGGAAGGAAGTGCTGTCCAGGGGGCCGATCTTCTTCTGCTCCAGTTATAGCGGTCAGACACCAGCACAGTCCTCCACGGTCCACTTCCCTGTCCATTTCCTGTTGACCTGTGAACTCTGCTGGCTGACTTGAGATCCGGAGGGTTTGGATGGTGTGTGTGTGTGTGTGTGTGTGTGTGTGTGTGTGTGTGTGTTTCCCTTTTACATCTCAGAGGCAAAATCCAGAAATAAATGAAGTGAAGATGGAGGACGGAGGGATTATTCCCCTTCCTGCTCTCTCTCATGAAACAACAGATTTCTTAGATTCAGACATTAAAGTGTTTTATTTTGAAAGTGATATTTATAAACTCAAACAAGGAGAATAAAAATGATCTGTTATATGAAACACAGATTCAGATATTCCTCTGCTAGTGTTCAATATAAACTCTTGAATAATACAGAACGTGTTCCCGTGTTTAAGACGCTCCGTCTCACTCACTGAGACGTATTTAAATTTAATTATGAAGATAGAAATGATAGAAAAACAAAAACCTTAAAATCAGATATTTTGATGCTGATTGAATTTTGGGCGGTCCCACAAGGAGCAATTTGTTTGAAGCTGCTGTGAGGAACTTTTGATTTATATAAATTTTTGCCCCCCTTGTGGACAAAGTGATACCTCTTATCTTTTCTTCTGTACATGCAAAAGTAGTGTTTTCAACAAAAACCTCACCCTGCTGTCTTTAAACAGCCAGATGTATCACTCAATGTGATTATTTGACATGAAAACAGCCAAAAAAGGATGTTTCAAAAGCCAAATGTCATCATGTGGTCTGACTCCTCCCCCCTCTGAGTGGTTTAAGGCTTTAGAAATGACAACAGAGAAGGTATCAGCGTTGTTGTTCATGGTCTTGTTTGCTTTTGAAGGTCATAAAGAGACATCAGTGTCAGTTTCAGTCTGTTTCTCAGCTGGTTAAAAACTCCTCATAGTGCCTTTAAGTTGCTTTAACTTCTTAATAATTGTAATTAATAAACTTAAACACATTAAAATATCAGATCTAGCGTTGCTGATACAGAACAGCATTATAGATCCATTGTTCTGCAGGATTCAGTGCTGCTCTTTTCTGTTGTGCATTCATTTTTAAAGACTGTTGTAACTCTGATTATGATGTTATTATAAATGGTATATTACAACACATACATGGGGCCCAATGTGATATTTTTTCATGGGGCCCAAAATCCCTGGCGGCGCCCCTGCCCGTACAAATCCTCTTTTCCTCTCTGTTTGTGTCACTGAGCGGCTGCAGCCTTTAAACACTAAGATATTGAATAGTTCTTGAAATAAAAGATGCTTTGCAAATCCAAACTTTCTCTCAATATCTAAGACCAAACATGGGGGTTCCCAGAGTCCACATTAGTGCCTTTAAAAGTCTTAGATATAAGCAGAAGTATTCCTGCCCAGGCAGAAGGAGCCACAGACAGAAAACTATAGACACTATTAATGATCCTCTCCTTGTCTGTGCATGAAGTTACTGAGCACAAACTGAAACCTGAGCTAACAGCAGCCTGATCAAAGAGCTCATTGAGGTGATCCGATGTGCAGCATGTGATGCAGAGTCAGACCGAGTTCATCCAGAGTCCAGACAGGAGAGAGCGGGGCGGCCCAGAATCAGCGTGACGCCGCGGTGTTATCAGTCTGAGGTGAGCAGATTCACATGATTCCATCCTGAGCTGCAGGAGCTCCGAGTCCTGTAAGGGTCTAAACAGCGGCCGGGGAACCTCATCATTGGTAGTCCCGGGTCTGAGCCTGGGTTCGGCTGCAGGTCACCTCTCTTTGATGGAGATGACTCACCTCCTGTCTCAGACTTAATGAGAGCTCGTCCTGACTTCCTCCTCTGAACGACAACACAAACAGATTGTGATGGACGTCTGTTCCTGCTTTGATGCGTCTAAACTTCCACCTGCTGTCGACCCGGCCTGCAGAGTCTAGATTTATTCAGAGTCTAGATTTATTTAAGGGGTCCAGACTTCAGGAGATCTGTTTGTAATATTCTGCACGGCTCTAATGTGAGAAAAAAGGCGCCCTCCTCGTCTGTTGAACGTCTCTGATGCTTTGCACTCTCCAGAAGAAGAAGCAGTAATTATGCGTGGCCTGTAATTACTTGATTAGTGCACCTTCCAAATATCAGCCGCTATTTTGATAATCCTCTAATTGCTCGAGCCACTTTTTGAAAACAAAAAACCAGGAGCTGGCTCTCGCTTTTCAAACTCAGACAAAACGAGCCGCTTTTCATTTCCAGGAAAGACGCCGCATCAGCAGACCAATTCAGAGATATCTGCTGCTTTCAAACACTCAGTGCAGAAACCAGAGACTCGCTTCAGGTGAGCTTTCTGATGCTTCAAATACAAAGAGGAACAAGACGTGAATTTGCAGTTTCCCCTGTGACACACACACACACACACACACACACACACACACCTACACACACACACACACGCACACACGCACACGGACACACACACACACACACACACACACACACACCTCCACATGTACAGTATGAGCGCAGCGTGTACAGTATCCCAGCACTCTTTAATATTCTATTACATAGAATAGAGAGAGTGTGAGGGAGGATTCATAAGAGGAGGAGGAGGAGGAGTAAAAGTGAGGAAGATGAGGAGGTGAAGGAGCAAGAAAGGAGGAGTAAAAGTGAGGAGGATGAGGAGGTGAAGGAGAAAGAAAGGAGGAGTAAAAGTGAGGAAGATGAGGAGGTGAAGTAGCAAGAAAGGAGGAGTAAAAGTGAGGAAGATGAGGAGGTGAAGGAGCAAGAAAGGAGGAGTCAAAGTGAGGAAGATGAGGAGGTGAAGGAGCAAGAAAGGAGGACTCAAAGTGAGGAAGATGAGGAAATGAAGGAGCATGAAAGGAGGAGTCATAGTGAGGAAGATGAGGAGGTGAAGGAGCATGAAAGGAGGAGTAAAAGTGAGGAAGATGAGGAGGTAAAGGAGCAAGAAAGGAGAACTCAAAGTGAGGAAGATGAGGAGGTGAAGGAGCATGAAAGGAGGACTCAAAGTGAGGAAGATGAGGTGAAGGAGCATGAAAGGAGGAGTAAAAGTGAGGAAGATGAGGAGGTGAAGGAGCAAGAAAGGAGGACTACAAGTGAGGAAGATGAGGAGGTGAAGGAGAAAGAAAGGAGGACTCAAAGTGAGGAAGATGAGGAGGTGAAGTGGCAAGAAAGGAGGAGTAAAAGTGAGGAAGATGAGGAGGTGAAGGAGCATGAAAGGAGGAGTAAAAGTGAGGAAGATGAGGAGGTGAAGGAGCAAGAAAGGAGGAGTAAAAGTGAGGAAGATGAGGAGGTGAAGGAGAAAGAAAGGAGGACTCAAAGTGAGGAAGATGAGGTGAAGTAGCATGAAAGGAGGAGTAAAAGTGAGAAAGATGAGGAGGTGAAGTAGCAAGAAAGGATGAGTAAAAGTGAGGAAGATGAGGAGGTGAAGTAGCAAGAAAGGAGGACTACAAGTGAGGAAGATGAGGAGGTGAAGGAGAAAGAAAGGAGGACTCAAAGTGAGGAAGATGAGGAGGTGAAGTAGCAAGAAAGGAGGAGTAAAAGTGAGGAGGATGAGGGGGTGAAGGAGCAAGAAAGGAGGACTACAAGTGAGGAAGATGAGGAGGTGAAGGAGCAAGAAAGGAGGACTACAAGTGAGGAAGATGAGGAGGTGAAGGAGCAGGAAAGGGGGAGTAAAAGGGAGGAAGATGAAGAGGTGAAGGACCAAGAAAGGAGGAGTAAAGGGAGGAAGATGAGGAGGTGAAGGAGCAAAGAAAGGAGGAGTAAAAGTGAGGAAGATGAGGAGGTGAAGTAGCAAGAAAGGAGGAGTAAAAGGGAGGAAGATGAGGAGATGAAGGAGCAAGAAAGGATGAGTAAAAGTGAGGAAGATGAGGAGGTGAAGTAGCAAGAAAGGAGGAGTAAAAGGGAGGAAGATGAGGAGGTGAAGGAGCAAGAAAGGAGGAGTAAAAGGGAGGAAGATGAGGAGGTGAAGGAGCAAGAAAGAAGGAGTAAAAGTGAGGAAGATGAGGAGGTGAAGGAGCAAGAAAGGAGGAGTAAAAGGGAGGAAGATGAGGAGATGAAGGAGCAAGAAAGGATGAGTAAAAGTGAGGAAGATGAGGAGGTGAAGTAGCATGAAAGGAGGAGTAAAAGGGAGGAAGATGAGGAGTTGAAGAAGCAAGAAAGGAGGACTAAAGGGGAGGAAGATGAGGGGCCTAGAGGAGGTGAAGGAGGACAGATAAAAGGAGGAGGAATGGGGACAAATTGGGGAGGAAGATGAAGGAGGTGAAGGAGCAAGAAAAGAGTGGGAGGGAAGATGAAGGAAAAGAGGAGGAGGATTAGAGGTGTTAAAGTGAGGAAGAGGAGGGAAAATAGAAGGAGAGAAGGAGCAAGAAAGGAGGAGGAAAAGTGGGGAAGATGAGGGGCTCAGAGGAGGTGAAGGAGTACAGATAACAGGGGGAGGAAGGTGAAGGAGAGAAGGAGCAGTAGAGAGAGTAATATGAAGGATGAAGGAGAGGGGGAGCATAAGAGGAGGTGTAGAAGTGATGAAGATGAGGGGCTCGGAGGAGGAGGAGCAATGGAGAGGGAGTGGGTTTATTTGTTGGGTTAATCCTCTCTGACACACACACACACACACACACACACTCACACTCACACACACACCTCCACATGTACAGTATGGGCGCAGTGTGTACAGTATCCCAGCGCTCTTTAATATTCCCCGCTGCTTTGTTCCTCATTTTCTCTCCATCTTTTGTGTACCCTCCTCCTCTCAACCGCTGCGACCTCCTAATTTCCCCGCAGGGATCTCAAAGTTTCATCTTCTCTTATTAAACTTAATTTGTGTGTGTGTGTGTGTGTGTGTGTGTGTGTGTGTGTGTGTGTGTGTGTGTGTGTTTTCACTCTGCTTAAAGACACGTCGGTGCAGCCGTGCAGTAAATTGTCCTTGTCATCCGTGTGTCACCAGCAGAGTCGGTAACCTTAGCGAGAGGACTGCGTGTCCGCTCGTTCCCGTGCTCGGTTGTCGGGGTCTCTGAGGGCCGCCACGGTATACGCTCCACGTGGCCCAGCGGGGAGCACGCCGCTGACGCCTGCACCTGTGTTTCTGCTAATGAGGGGGGGCAGCGTTGGTGAAAAACCTCACAGTCTGCAGCAGCACGCCTCAGAAACCTGTGCTTTGTTTGCTGAAACGCCCCCCTCAGGTTTCAGAGAAGAGGGCCGCTGGTCTTCATCACCAGCTCTCTCGGGTCACACTGAAACCCTGAACTCTGAAGGTCTGGCGCCGCAGACCTCCCTCAGGGCGGCGGTTTGCAGATTATGGAGAGAGTAATCCGTGGTAAATTGATCTAAAATAAAAAAAGGGGCTTACTCTAATTCTTCTGGGAAAGGAAGGATTGTGTCTCTCGTGTCGTTGTTGTGGAAGTCTTTCACGTTATGTAATCTGAGATGCAGAGTTGGTGGAGCAGCAGTGAGATTACGGTTCATGTAATCCTGCTGAAATTAAAAACAATAAACGGTGCAGCTTCACTTACATAACTTCAGAACTTCAGACGGACATGTTTCAGGGAAAGTGTTCAGATGACAAGTTTATCGTCTGTTCCTGCTTTTCTTTTTCTATGTTCTGTTTATTTTGGGGCTTTTGTTCTTTTATCAGAGAGAGGGGATGAAGACCTGCAGGTCTGAACTGGGACAGGGACTGGGACTGAGGCAGGAAGAGCAGAAGAAGAAACACTAAAATACAACAATGAGACCTGAGAGGAAAGAAAAGTAAATAATACGATGGATAAATCAAAGAGTAAAACATAAGGAGTTAAAGAAGAACATTATATTATTAAGTCTCCATTAAAGGCTGCAAGGAGTGTGTACACAGAGTCTCAGTGAGAAGTCTTTTACCTGTTTGTGTGTATATAAAGACAAGGTGGACGATTCTCAGACTTACACACATGACTGGAAACAAAACAAAATATATACTTCTTTCTTTCTTTCTTTCTTTCTTTCTGTCTTTCTTTCTTTCTTTCTTTCTTTCTTTCTTTCTTTCTTTCTTTCTTTCTTTCTTTCTTTCATTCTTTCATTCTTTCTTTCTTTCTTTCATTCTTTCTGTCTTTCTTTCTTTCTTTCTTTCTTTCTTTCTTTCTTTCTTTCTTTCATTCTTTCTGTCTTTCTTTCTTTCTTTCTTTCTTTCCCTTCTTTCTTTCTTTCTTTCCTTCTTTCTTTCTTTCTTTCTTTCTTTCTTTCATTCTTTCTTTCTTTCTTTCTTTCTTTACTTATTTCTTCTTTCTTTCTTTCTTACATTCTTTCTTTCTTTCCTTCTTTCTTTCTTTCTTTCTTTCTTTATTCTTTCTTTCTTTCTTTCTTTCTTTCTTTCTTTCCTTTCTTTCTTTCTTTCTTTCCTTCTTTCCTGTCTTACTTACTTTCTTTCTTTCTTTCTTACATTCTTACATTCTTTCTTTCTGTCTTTCTTTCTGTCTTTCTTTCTGTCTTTCATTCTTTCTTTCTGTCTTTCTTTCTTTCTTTCTGTCTGTCTTTCATTCTTTCTTTCTGTCTTTCATTCTTTCTGTCTGTCTTTCATTCTTTCTTTCTTTCTTTCTTTCTTTCTTTCTTTCTTTCTTTCTTTCTTTCTTTCTTTCTTTCTTTCTTTCACCAGGTCAGAGACTCATTGAGATTTAAAACCTCTTTTTAAAGAGTGACCTGGCCAACACGGCAGCACAAATAGGTGCATGAATTAATAACAAAATAAATAATACACAAATAAAACAAATATAATCAATTAATCAATAATTACATACAAAAATAAATAAGAAAAATAAAAACATCAATAAGTAAGAAAAAAACTTAAATAAATAAGACAAATAAATAAATACATACAAAAACAAGTAATACAAATAAGTGAATAATATAAATAAATAAGAAAAATATTCAATAAATAATAATAATAATAAATACATATATAAATAGAAAAGAAGAAAAAAAAAGAAAAACATGTATGTAATTAAAAATATTATAATAAATAAAAACATAAATAAGAAAATAAATAATAAAAAAACAAGTGAGAAAAATAAGGAAATAGATAAAGAAGTAAAAAACATTCATAAATGAAAATGAAACATAAATAAATAGTAAAAAATATTAAATAAATACCTAAAGAAAAGACAAAATAAATGAATGAAACAAAAATAATGAAAAAATACAGATAAATAAATAATACCAATAATAAAAATAAAAGTGAAGGTGTACAGAACAAACACCAGACAGAGTAAACAACAGAACATGTTCTTCAGTGATTGTTCATACTGTGCTTCAGAAAGTATTTAATCCTCAAAGAACCAAGACAGAGAGAGAACAGTCAAAGATGGGAGAACTCAAACTCTGCAGCGTCACTGAGGTCTACTATCTGAGAAGCTCAGGGTCTTTATGAGATCAAAGAGGGGCTGACATATCTCCAGAAATCTGCTGTTCCTTTCCCAACCCGGACAGACGTGTCTGCAGCATCATGTGTTTTTAAAGTCTGGCTCGTGTTATTACCTGAGCAGCTTTATGTTTTATGATCTCACAGACTCTCAGCTCGTGTTTCAGTCTGTAGTGATGTGAGGTAATTAAAGCTGCTGCATGAAATGGCTTCACAATAAGCAGAAACAGCAGTCAGTGTTATTTTTACTGTGGAGCTCCAAAAGGTTACACTTCATTTTCAAAATAAGAGCGTCGGGCCTAATTTGTCTTCTGAATGCCGTCTCCTCAAAGTGCTGTTGTTTTATCTCCATCTCCTCTTAATGCGCTCCCTCCTTTGATGAAAGGTCACAGTGCCTGCTTCAGATTATAAATATGAATGTGAGATTAAATGACTTCTGCTGCAAACCTCCTGTTCCAGTGCATGCAACCAATACAGGAATAAAGCTGTTTGTGCTTCAATTAACCCCTTTAACTTCTCGGCTGCACTTTGAGCAATAAGACGACGCTTTGAAGGAGTTTGTTTTTTAAATGTACCTGCATGCTAACATGCTAACCTGTGCAGCAGCAGCAGCAGCAGCAGCAGCAGCAGAAGAAGGCTGTAAGATCAACATCTCACTGACATGCAGAAAGCGCAGAGATCCTAGAACGTTTACAGCTCAGGTTTTGTGATCATGGTGACAAGAGAGAGAAGAACGAGCTGCAGGAAACTCTGAAAGAATGAAGCAATGAAGCTGAATACTCACCTGAACACCTTAGCACATGCAACCTGCTTTAAGATGGATTGTAGAGAACTGTAGACACAGGCTCCGTGCTCTCTCATCCTTAAACACCCACCAGGACCTCCGGAGAGCTGGAGTCATGTGACCGAGGTTTCCCCTTCTGTAATCCCTGAATCAAGGATCCTCCTCCTCCTCCTCCTCTCCTCATCCATGTTGTCTTTCTGGTCCTCTGAAAACCTCTGACCTGTTGACTCCAGGCCTGGCTCCGCTCATCATGACTTTGGTTTGTTGTTGTAGTTAAGTGAAATACGATCTGGTGATAACACAGAGTCTTTTATTCTGAAAATTAACCGGATGTTTTCATTTGGTTTTGGTGAAACCTGACTTCCTGTCCCGCTCCATCTGCTCTGTTGAGATTGATGCGTCGTGCTCCGGCATCCGGCACAAATAGAAGTCTTGTGTATCTGATCCGGAGGACTCAGACCTGCCGGACTGGACTCTGCAACGAGCAGATCCAGTGGAAGTTAACACATTGACTAGAATAGAAACCTATCAGATCTGATGCTGTGACGGATCGGAGACGGGTCTGGTGGACTTGACGTCAGAGTCTCCAATAACTCCAGAAAAAGTTGCAAGAATTCCCACTTGTTGCTTTTTTGTAAAAGAGATGTGAGAGGGGATAGGAACCCTGCTGAGTAACCATCCCCAATCCTCTTGGAAAAACATCATGGCTGCACAGATTTGAAATAGTAAACATTAAGAGATGCAGCCGGAACGGAGCGGATCCAGAGGAAGTTAACACATTGACTAGAATAGAAACCGATCAGATCAGGAGCTGTGACGGATCGGAGACGGGTCTGGTGGACTTGACGTCAGAGTCTCCAATAACTCCAGAAAAAGTTGCAAGAACTCCCACTTGTTGCTTTTTTGTAAAAGAAATGTGAGAGGGCATAGGAACCCTGCTGAGTGAGGAATGTTGGGAGTCATTTTAACCATCCCCAATCCTCTTGGAAAAACATCATGGCTGCACAGATTTGAAATAGTAAACATTAAGAGATGCAGCCGGAACGGAGCGGATCCAGAGGAAGTTAACACATTGACTAGAATAGAAACCGAAGATGGACCGGACATGGATCTGGTGGAATTTGTCTGCTACTCCACACTTGAGTTCTAGTTCTCCTTGATGCAGAACAGACTAAAAGAAGAGCTTTAAAGTGCAGCTGCTGCTGCTGCAGGAGGAGCCGTGCAGCTCGATGTCTCTGCCTGACGTTTTAATGTTTTTGTTTTTATGCATCATCCAAACTACTTACCAAAGCGTCCTTCATCTTATCAGTCCTGCAGGGTGCCTCTGTTTCAGAGAGTCTGAATCCTGGCCCAGTGTGGATGAATAACCATCTGATATGCATTTTGAGTCATGTTTGAAAGGAAGGGGAGATGGATTCTGTGAGGGTGCAGAAACACTCGTCTGGACGGGGAGTGTTTTCGTTTGAAAAGAAAATGTAGTTCAATGCGAGTTCAATTCGTCGTGCAAATTCCCTCTGAAGACGGGATCGCCTCTGATTTTACACCCGCTGTTTAAACAAGAGGAGGAAGAGGGACGCTTTCTTCTTCTTCTTCTTCTTCTTCTGCTGCAACAATTCCTCCTCCGTCAGTCAGGAGAGCGTCGTCTCTGTAGGTCTGAGATATAAATGGAGCTGTTTGTGCAGAGCGTGGTCAGAGTGTATGGATGTCATTTACACATGGTTGAGATTCAATCACACGGCGAGCGTCCGTTTCTGCCCCCGCCGCTGATTTATGTATCAAAGTGCAGACACAGATTGCAGGTGAAGAGCAGGTTGAAAGGAGGTCAGCGTGTAAAATACGACTTGATTGTATGTTTCCTTACATCCCCCCCCCCCCCTGCTGCTGTCACTCATTGTGCACACACAGCTGATCTCTCCTCCTCTCCTGTCTTATCTCTCCTCTCCCGCTCATAGTGTCGTCTTTGTAAATGGATCCGCGGCCCTGGCCTGCATTTGCATGGGCAGGAGCCAATAAGGCGTTTGGCTGGGGGGACGCCTGAGAGACAGAGCGATGGAGGAGGAGGAGGAGGAGGAGGAGGAGGAGGAGGAGGAGGAGAAGCTCATTTGCATTTATAACGAGGCCGTTTCTGCAGGCAGCCAGAGAAACAGAAGAAATGGATTTATTTATGTATGGTTTTGTCAGAGATATCCTCCAGCAGTTGAAGTCAATCCAGGAAGCCAATTATGCGTTGGATTGTGAGAGCGAGAGAAAGAGAGAGATTTCTTTAATTTTATTTTGTCTCAGCTCACTGTACGGCCTCAGAACGCCACAAAAACGCCGCTGATGAGTTTTCCAACACATGATGATGAGGAGGAGGTTAGGCCTCTTCTTCTCTGTGTCTTATTATTGCGGCTATCAAAGCTCCATCCTTTCATCTGGCTTCCTCCAGGCCTGTTGTTGTTGCACAGTGAAGCAGCTCGGGGGCGAGAACTAACCCGTCCTCCTCGCCTTCTTTTACTGTAAATGTCAGAAAACGAGGAACTTTGCCAAAAACCAAAGGGAGCGCAGAATGACTTCACATCGGGACAACGGCGTGCAAGAAAGACGCGCACGCCGCTGCTCTTTCTCCGGCGCCGCCGAGAGTCCTTTCTTTTTTTTCTTCTTTCCATCAAAGCAGCAAACGAGGAGAGTGAGAGAATAAGAAATAAAGGCATCCTATATTCTCCAGGATTGTTTTTTCTCTCTCTTTCGCCTTTTCTAATCTGCGATGCAAAAGAATTAAAGCATGCAGCCGAGCCGTTATCTCTCGCACACAGCACGACAGAAAGAGCGGCAGAAAGAGAATAGGCAAGAGCTGAATAATGAATCAAACACACTCCAAAGCCGCACACTTCCTTATACTTCACCTTAAATATTGAGAGGCCCTACTTCTCCACTCCTCTCAGGCAAACAGAGGAGAGGAAAACTTTCAAGAAAGAGGAGTCTCTCCATCCTCTGTTTGTTTCTGCTCCCGCCACTCTGACTGATGTTGTTTTGTAGTTTTTTTTACACCTCGCTCGCCTGCTGACATTTTGCATAATGTGGACCGAGCGACTGCCGGCTGAGGATGATCTAAGCAGCTGGACGGCTCCTGATGAATGCTGGGAAGTCGCTGCTGCAGCAAGAGGAGGAGGGAGGGAGGGAGGGAGGGAGGGAGGGAGGGAGAAGGGGTCTGTGATGGATCTGCAGAGAGAGCTGCTCGCGCTCAGGGCGGAGTTTGTAAAAAGTGTGAACTTAATCAAGCTTCCAGAGGTGCTGTGTGTTTTGTGCGTGTTGGGTCGTTTGTCTCTGCGGCAGGCCGAGGTGATAAAGGCTGATTATTAGTCATGTGTCTGCGTGTCACACTTAATATATGAAGAGCGCCCGCGTATGCTCCAGGTGTAGATCTTCACACCGCAGCGTCAGGGATGTTGCTCCGCCTGCAGGTGATGGCTGCTCGTACTCACAGACGTGTTTCTGTGTGACGGTGCAGCTCTCACACTTTACGGCTGCACCTTTCCTTCAAACAGAAACACCCTGCAGGTCAGGAGCCTCATTTCAGGCCTTCAGATCCGCAACTGTTCACCTACCTGAGTCTCCCCTGTACTTTAGTTCCCCTTTCATGCACTCATGTAACCTGTGCAACAATAAAACCTCCTGAGTCCTCTGATCCAAGTTCTGCAGCTCGGTTCTGCACATGCATGACTCTTTAGTCATGATAGGGAAGATAAATGAGGACGGTATGCTCTTCATTTCTGTGTCTTGCGACACGCTAATGCATGCACGAGGACATGAGGGGTTGACACTTCTACTTTATGATGTGTCACCTGACTTCAACAGCCAATCAAACGAGAGGAAAGCATTTAGAAATGATCCTACTGCAGAAACTGTCCCATCATAAATATCTCCTTAGACTTTACACACGCTGTGTCCACATGACAAGACTAGATTAACATCCTATTTTTCAATTGTTGGACCCAGGGTCTAAATTAAGTTCAGGGGTAGATAATCTCCCCCCTAAAAAGCCCCTGCTAGGGGGGTAGTACTTTTCAAAGGTCCCGGGACTTTCTTTTTCTTTCATTAGTTTTTATTTGTTCTATCTTTTTTGTATGTGTGTGTACTTTTCAAAAGAAGAAGCTGTGATTCTCTTGATTTAGCAGCTTGTAACAGTAGTCTTCTCTCAGCCCACCGTGAATGCGTCTCTCCTCCCGGTGTTCCGGTTTTAAAAGTGACCCTGTAAACTGGAGACCTTCAGCTGAACGTGTCAGTGTTTGTGGAGTTTACACAGCTGTTGAAACACAGAGGGAGTTCCTGGGAATGCAAACTAGTTTAGTTTTTATTAAGATTTCAAAATATCCTCATCAGATATTTAATGATGGTCTAAAGACGTTTATGAGGGATGCATCCGGCTGAGAGTCTCCAGTTAACAGGGTCGCCGTTTAAACCAAAACACTTTGCTTTTTCCATGTTTTTAACCACAGGCGCAGGTTTTTCCGCTTTTGGAGCAAAATTTCAAATTTGAAGAAAATAAAATTTTTCGACAGGCTCTGGATCAACTTTTTTGTCAAATTTTTTTTTGTCAAATTTTTTTTTGTCAAATTTTTTTTTGTCAAATTTTTTTTTGTCAAAACATTTTTCTAAAAAAAAATTTTGTCAAAATTTTTTTTTTCAAAACTTTTTTTTTTTCAAATTTTTTTTCCCAAAATTTTTATTTCAAATTTTTCTTAGTAACATTTTTTTTAGTAAAATATTTTTGTGTCAATTTTTTTTTTTTGTCAATTTTTTGTCAACGTTTATGAGGGATGCATCCGGCTGAGAGTCTCCAGTTAACAGGGTCGCCGTTTAAACCAAAACACCGGCCGATCTCTGCGATCACGGCTTTTTGAGTTCAAAAGGATTTTAAAGCCGTGTTGAAACGTCTTTGCTACTCGCGCTTATCTCCTCTCACGTGTTGATTCAGTGAATCCATCTGTGATGAAATATAGCACCATCTAAAACAGACCAGCTGAGTCTCTTCATGCTAACAGGCTAACTGTTGTGTTGCTCAGAATGATACCTGCCTGTCCGTCTGCTTCTATGGTGTCATCTGCCCTCTACTGGTCTGGTGGTCTTCACCATCAAAACTCTATTAGCACAAATTATTTCATGCACACAACAACCACTATCGTCTTCTTGTTCTTGTTCTTGTTGTTGTTGTTGTTCTTCTTCTTCTTCTACCTTGTGCATTTTCAGTGGCTGCACACTAAAAACAAAAACACGTATGTTACCAGTTTGTCCGTTATGTGCTGCTGCAGAAACATGGCCGTGGAAGATGGCGGCCTCGGTGGATTTCCAAGTGAACAAACACAGAATGACTTGTGTGATCAGCTGAGTGAGATATTTATGAAGGGGAAACGAGACACATGCACTCGTTAGGTTGTCAGTTTCTGCACGCTGCACAAGCTGCAGACGTAGAAGTTAGTCTTCTTCTCTCGGCGTTCAGACCATAAAAGAAATGTTGCATCTTTATTTCAGTTGCAGAGATAAATCTGATGAGTGTGTTTGTGCGTGAATGAATCCCTCGGTGATCCCGACGGGAGAAGCCGTCTGTAAAGAGTGCAGAGAAAGAGGTTTGGAGTGTTCTGCGAGTTGTGATCCTGACTCGACTGCGGAGGCGAGCCGGCCGTGGTTTAAGGTGTTCATAAATAAATGTGGCAGGTGCGGTGCGAGTCTAAATGCCTTCCTCAGACAGATGTGTCTTCTGAGCGTGCTCAGTAGCTCCGCGGGGTGAATTTCAGTGAAAAACTGTGAACTTAATGGTGCTGCCTGCTTGAGTAATGGTTGATGACGGTTGGAGGAGGTAAGAGCTGATGCAGTGGCACCTAAAGCTGCTGCTGTTTAACATATGGCCGTGTGCTAATGGAGCCCTCCAGACGCTCCTGTCTGTATTGTTAAGTGGCAGCAGTGAACTTCCAGCCACGGCGACATGAGACTTCACAGCTTCCAGGAGAAGATAATCTGATGTTAATTACCACGGGGTGCCAATAAATCACTCACAATCATGTCATAAACATGAAGGGGCCCTTCATGCATCATTATAACTTCACCGAGACGAGCCAGCGCCGGCGCCAGCCTTTCGCCGTGACACCCGCCGCTTCGCATAAGAAGTCCCTTCATTATCATCCCGCCCCCATCATTTCCTGCACATGACAGCAAAGGTTTTTCCTTTAAGAGCCTCCGTCATGTCTCTCTCCACATTTACACCACGTCATCCGGTGTCAGATTATCAGAGCGGCCGCCGACTGAAGAGAAGTGTCTCCATAAAGCAGAGATAATGTGAGCAGGAGGACGGAGGCTGCAGGTGATTACACACCGCTCGCCTCTTCATTAGAATCGATTACCTCAATGATGAATTTAGGAACATTTTATTAAGTGATTAATTCAATTTGCATTTAAATGATACATCCTAACACTTCTTATATCCTCTTAATGCCTCTCAGGGTCACCGGGTAGCTTCTCTCCCAGCATGCAACTGGGTCAGACGCACAGAGAGGGAAGAGTCTGGGATTACACAGTCGTTAGAGTAAGAGATGTCAAACATCAAATTAGTACGGTCGACTCTTTAAAGTCAAGGATCCGAATCATCAGCTGAAGAGCTGCTGCTTCAGCGTCACGTCAAATATTGATGCCGGTAATTACACCAAATGATGAGGTTTGACGGACTCTTGTAGTTTAAAGGAGAGAGAGGAGAAGCTGCTTTTCATATCAGCCTGTGCAGCTCGCTGGATCTTACTGAGGGATCAGATCTGGGGCCTGGTTTTGGAACGACTGGGTAGATTTCTGCAGCTTTCGTCTCAGACTTTTGTATTCGTTCAGGAGGATCCACGTGCAAAAAGATCAAAAGGTCAAACAAAAACCTGACACGTTAAATGTGCATGAAGACAAATTCCAAAGAGGTCCAACTGAAAACACGAGGACAACACAGGGGCACAAGACAGGAAGTACAAAGTAAAGACTACAAAATAAAGCAGGAAGTAGGATTCACAACGAAACAACAGAAGCAAGTTTCCCTCTCATGCCTGAGGCTAGCTGTCACTCACAACCACAGCAGCAGGGGGGGCAGTCATAGACACATAAAGAGTAGACGCTGCATTGGCTGCTGGGGCGCAAGAAATACGGCCGCCATCTTGGTCCGGTCATCCTACCCATGATCCTACCTGTAAATGTAAACTGAAGCAGCAGAGACTTCAAGACGCTGTCCTGTATCATACCTACATGTATGACGTCTGCAGAAATAAAAACCCTGCATGTAAATCAGTTTAGTATTCAGTGAGTTCTGATGGATTAAATGCGCTGACACTTCATGGCTCCTGCCAAACAGATTACACTGAGTGGAGCGGGGGACCGGACCAAGATGGCGGCCCCACGGCTCGTCAGCACCAATAGGTAGTAGCGGTCGATGCGGCGTCTTCTCTTTATACGTCTATGGACACAGTGATCTTCAGAACAAAGACTCCCAAAAGTAGGTGGAGTTATCCCCCAAAAGTGGGCGGAGTTATGATGCTGGTTGTAAGACAATGGTTATGAATGTAGCAGAGACATGTGGAGTCACGAACAGAGTCAGAGAGCATCTTAAAATGACTTGTATAGGAGTCCAGACTCAAAGCACCAGTTAACCAGACCCTCATGGGACCTGAAAGTAACGGGTCCTAAATCCTACAAAAGATCCAGACACAGAAACTCTCCTATTTTCCAAGTGCATGTTTATTTTTTTTGGTAAGAAACTCAATATTTTTGTGCATCTGTGTGAGAAAATGTCACAAAGAGCAACCCTTCATTTGCAGATTTAGTCAGTCTGTAACTTTTATGCTAACTTCATGAACGCCTCGTGCTTCTAGTGTTTTTAATTTGCATAAATCAAAGAGCCCAGATCACCAAGAATCAATCTGAGGTCAGACTGACTACAAAACGCCCGGCTGTGTTCGTCAGCACGCTCTCCTGCAGCCACGCTGGAAGCCAGCAGCAGCTGATCGAGTCCCTGAACACGACTCCGCCGGCTTTCACGGTTCGTTCAGGTTCTGTCTGATCGGTTTGGACGGCTGCTCCAGGAGCGCCTGTGTACCTGCTGCTGCCGTGTCATTTCCTGTACGAGCTCAAACACACACACACACACACACACACACACAAGGAGCTCCTAATAGACCCGTCAGCTCGGTCAACATTACAGCAGGCGGACACGGATTCAAACCAGATGTTCAGACGGAGGACAGAGAGAGAGGGAGCGCTCGTCTCCCTCGGCCGCTCTAATTGGCTGGTGCTCACCGTGGCCAGGTCGTTAGAGTCACCTCCACGCTCGTTAGATATGGAGATTTACAGAAGCATGGAGGGGGAGGACATATTTTTATTCCAGCTTGTGTTTTTTATTTGACCTTTACGTAACCAAGAGCGTCTCTGGAGACCGGCACAGTCAGAAAAACTAACACTGAGACCGGGAGGAAGAAATCAGAGGAGGGAATATTATCAGTCTGAGAATTAAACCTTATAAATGATCTCTGTGCAGAAGTGATGACGACTAAACTCCCAACAACATCAACCTCTAATGAGAGACAGACGCTGTGCATGTTCTGCCAAGTATGTTATATTTTGTCAAACTTTCTCTTTGCTGCTGCTCTCCCTGCCTTGGCTTTTAATGTATACATCTGAAAGAAAGGGGACATGTGCTCTCCCCACATCAGGCAAAGCATTCCCACTCTGTTCTCTACCCTGGGGGTCTTTGTTGCTGCTCACCCTGCCCTGGCTTTATATGTCTGCTTATGAAAAGAGAAGTGGAGATGTGCTCTCCCAACCTCAGTCAAAGCATTCCCACTCTGTTCTCTACCCTGGGGGTCTTTGTTGCTGCTCTCCCTGCCCTGGCTTTATATGTCTGCTTATGAAAAGAGAAGTGGAGATGTGCTCTCCCAACCTCAGTCAAAGCATTCCCACTCTGTTCTCTACCCTGGGGGTCTTTGTTGCTTCTCTCCCTGCCCTGGCTTTATATGTCTGCCTTTGAAAAGAGAAGTGGAAGTGTGCTCTCCCCACTTCAGGCAAAGCATGCTTGCTCCTTTCTCTACCCCGGGGGTCTTTGTTGCTGCTCTCCCTGCCTTGGCTTTTCATGTGCACTAATGAAAGAGAGGGGAGGTTTGCCCTTCCAGCCTAAGACAAAGTATGCCCATCCTCTTCTGTATCCCGGGAGGTCTTTACTGCAATGAAATAATTATTCCTGCTGCTCTCCCTGCCCTGGCTTTATATATATACACATGAAAGTAAGGGGAGGTGTGCTCTCCCAACCTCTGGATTTGGTGTTCCACATAGGCAAATGCAAGGCAGGATGCTCCCAAAACAGAGACCTACCACCAAATATAACTTATTGCATGTACATTTTCTAACTCTAATGCTCTTCCTGTCTTTGCTTTTCATGTCTGCACATGAAAGAGAACTGGAGGTGTGCTTTCCCCACATCAGGCAATGCATGCTTGCTCCTTTCTCTACCCTGGGGGTCTTTGCTGCTGCTCTCCCTGTCCTGGCTTTAAATATATGCACATGGAAGAGAAGTGGAGGTGTGGTCTCCCAACCTCTGGTTTTGGTGTTCCACTTAGGCAAATGGAAGGCAGGGAGCTCCCAAAACAGAGTCATACCTCCAAATTTAACTTATTGCAAGCAGTAATGTATTCTGCTGCTCTCCCTTCCTTGGCTTCTTATGTCTGCACATGAAGGAGAAGTGGAGGTGTGCTCTCCTGACTTCAGGCAATGCATGCTTGCTCCTTTCTCTACCCTGGGGGTCTTCCCAGGACAGAGCCCTACTTCCAAATTTACCTTACTGCATGCAAATAATTAATTCTACTGCTCTCCCTTCCTTGGCGTTTCCTGTATGCACATGAAAGTAAGGGGTGGTGTGCTCTCCCAACCTCTGGCTTTAGTGTTCCACGTAGGCAAACGGGAGGGCAGGGAGCTCCCAAAACAGAGCTGTACCACCAAATGTAACTTATTAAACACAAATAATGAATTCTTCTGATGAGAGCAGTCCTGATTAAAACAGAAGACACGTATTTCCTCTGACTCGTTGTAGTTTTATCAAGTTGTTGTTCAGGGAATAACAGGGAATAATAATCTTTTAGCATCTCTACCTCCGACCAGATACGTGTGGCTGCTGGTCGCCACACCGCGATGTCCGTGACGTTTCATTCTAACGTTGATTTGTTTGCGTGTCAGACTCAGCTGATCCTCTTCAAAACGAATATGTTCGGTGAAACAAACAATGATGCTGTGAATCCATCGAGACGCGCTCCTTAACAGAGCTGTAATGAGGCTGCTGCAGGTCAGCGCTGTGCTTTACTGCTCACACACACACACACACACACACACACACACACACACACACACGGATGATAGAGAACTAAGTGTTGATAAAGACTCTCCACTTCTCCTCTGTTGGTCCAAACTTTCTGCTTGGTTTGAGCTCCGAGTGTGTCGTATCTCCTCTCCTCTCCATCGTCTGCCACATTGCATTCTGGGTGTAATGTGCCCCGGGGCGGTATTAGATTTAGCTCGTATCAGCCTTATTTGTTCACTTTCCCCAGCCGAGTACACAGCGCGTACACGGTGTACAGTGCGGCTCCTCATCCACTTAGCAGTGGGCAGATAAGAGTTTCTTTATCCTGCTTATCTCGCCGAGATAAAATACACTCAGAGGCCGAGTGGAAATGAGATGTGGCAACAAAGCGCATCTTTAAACGAGGAGGTGTTTCTTCATTTCCAATAATGATGGCCTATATAGAGCGTGAAATTCTCCAAACTGACTGTGTGTGTGTGTGTGTGTGTGTGTGTGTGTGTGTGATGGGGAGTTACAGCAGCATCGTTTGAGTGTAGAAAGAAGCGTTCAGTTTGAATAAGTTAGTGCATCTAAATGAGTGAAGGGAAGGTTGCAGAGGGACAAACCTGAATCCCATTTTCTGCATCGCTTCACCTGTTCAGAGGTGTCCGTGTGTGTGTGTGTGTGAGTGTGTGTGGACGTTCAGCAGGGCCAAATGTTGGACCAGGAGAGCGTGGACGGATGGTCAAACGATCGTCTGACCTCTGACTATTTCCTTTTTTCCTGTTTTTTTCCTCCTCCTCCTGCTGCTGCTGCCGCTGCTTCGTCTTCTTCAGATCTGTTTGCAGACGACGTTTCAGGACGTTGGAGTCGACCCCTGACTGCTGCTGAAAACTTTTAAAACTTGTGTATGAGTTACGAATCCAAAACGGGGCTTTGGTCGAATGGATACGACGGCAACAAAAAAAAAACCAAACAGAAAAGTTCACCTTTAAGCTCTGAACTCTCCTGACAGTGACGTGGACGTAGAGAAGGTTACGTCCGGCACATTCAGTTAAAGGTCTTTCCCAGTGATCACAGAGGACACAGAGACAGACAGGACTTCTATTGTTGCATGCACACACAACCTGATATCCTGACTGTGTGTCACGCCTTTGTTATACCTTGCTGAAAAGACGTCCTCTCTCATTGCTCTTGTCCGGCTGCATGAGGTCCAGCCGGACAGGGTTTTTTGGAAATCAGACATCCCTCAAGGAGTCGAATTTTTAAGTATACAAAGAAGAGACTGTCTAGATCAGGGGTTCCCAAACTTTTCGACCCATGGCCCCCCAAAATATAGGTGCCAATAACTCATGACCCCCCTGCCCCTAGAAGTGATTTAATGTGGCTCCATGTAGCTGGTCTGTAGAAAATGACCCTCCCTATATGAGCATGTGTCTGTTTCCTGTGCAGTTATGAATTAACCTGCTAATGAACTGTTCACTAACCCTAAACTTAGGAGTCATCTGGGGAAAAGAAAGACAGAAAACTCATCACACTTTTTATTTTCAAGGTTTTATTTCAAGGTTAGCTACTATTTATGTTAATATTTGTACTATAATGGGTCAAATGTACTATTTTAAGATAACTTAAACTTTTTTTTTACATTTTTTCAGTATTTCTTTGTTCATCACAAGTTAACAAATTATATATAAGTAATAAAAAACCAACAAAGGGAAGAAAACAAAAAGTACAAACATAGTAATGATAATAAAGGAATAATCCTAATTGAAAGTACAAACAAAAAGGAACATAAACACAAGAAAACAAGGTAAATAAACTAAGATAAATAATAATAAATATTTTTAGATAACTTAAAATAAAAACAAAAACATTCTGGAAGACATCTCACGACCCTCCAGGGGGTCCCGACCCACACTTTAGGAACCCCTGGTCTAGTGCATAAGTGTTAAGAAATGACAAAGAGATGCACGGATGTTTGCAGAAGAGCATCCTGGCGATGCTTGTTGACCATGTCTTGTAATACACTTGTTTTCCATCATTAAGTCTCTGAAACATGGACATAGACTCAGTGACGTCACTCATTGGTCTTTAAAAAGGTGTAATGAAGCCACCGAAAAGGCGGGGATGATGCATAAGTTTGAACACGCACCAACCTGTAAATCAAATAAGCCACGCCCACTTCTTCTTATTATTATTATTAATTCAACTCAACTTTATTTATAAGGAGCCTTTCATACAAATGAGCATGCAGCACAAAGTGCTTCAAAGAAAGAACAGACACAAAACAACATACATGGGTAAAATAATAACATTTATAATCATAAAAAAATACTTAAATTTAAAATAAAATCAACACAGTAAAAATTAATTAAATAAATTAAATAAATAAGGATAGAAAGCAAAATTAAACAGTTAAAGGATCAGTTAAATACAGGACATAAAAAGATATCCACATAAATAGGATAATAAATGTTAAAACAACAATTAGAATAATAATAATAATTCAACTGTTGAGTTTAAAAAATGCACCCCTGTATAGTTGTGTGAAATAAAGATATGAAGCACAGAGCACAGGCTTTAATTAAATATTATAACTATGTTTAATTCTTGGCCTTTTTTTGGACAGAGTCTCTAGTGGACACCCGAGGAGAGATTCTGTCACTCCCTCCTCTTGCTTCAGATGTTGTGATCAGGGGTGCATCTCGCTCGGCTGGAGGTGAAGCTTTCAGCAGAGTGTCTGCCCCCTGGTGGCTGGCTGCAGTATAGGTCAAAAAATCCATACAGGAAGAGGCGGAGTACAGTCTATGGTTTTGACTGGTTAAAATTGCGTGTACGAATACATTTTTGACGTCCCTGATTGAAACAGACACGAAATGCATAGAAATACAGAGGAAGGTTCGACACGACAAAGACACGGAGGAAGTCTCTGAGATTCTGTCCCTCCCTCCTCTTACTTCACATGTTTTGATTGGTTAAAGTTGCGTGTACGAATACACTTTTGACGTCCCTGATTGAACAGGGCTCACACTCTTTTCCAGAGATCATTCTCCAGGACATTTCCAATGATGATCAAGCTGGTGTGACAGTGTAAATTTGGTTCCTAATTTAGTTCCTAAAAAGTCTAATATGTTCCTCTCAGTGGAAGTCTACAGTGAATGACATGCAGTCTATGGCTAT